>NW_026705607.1:300000-560059 GCF_029867415.1 Vicia villosa
GTGGCACATGAATTCTATCGGCGTAGATCTGGCATTTGTGACACCTCTTTGCGTACTGGTAGCAATCTGACTCCATCGTCAGCCAATAATATCCTGCTCTCAGTATTTTCCTTGTCATGGTATGTCCATTGGTGTGAGTACCAAAGGAACCTTCATGTATTTCTCTCATGAGTATTTCTGCTTCTTTTCTATCAACGCATCTGAGCAGAACCATGTCGAAGTTTCTCTTGTACAGAACATCTTCATTCAAGAAGAATCTACAAGCTAACTTTCTCAAAGTCTTTCTATCTTTCTTTGACGCCCCAAGAGGGTACTCTTGCTTTTGAAGAAAGTTCTTGATGTCGTAGTACCACGGTTTGTCGTTGATGATTGCTTCTATTGTGAAAACATGAGCGGGCCTATCCAGGCGCATAACATCGATCCGAGGAATGTCATTCCAATGATTTATCCTAATCATGGAAGAGAGTGTGGCTAATGCATCAGCCAAGTTATTTTCTTCACGAGGAATGTGATGAAAATCTACCCTGTCGAAGAATGGTAACAATCTTCTCGCGTAGTCTTTGTAAGGAATTAGCCCTGGTTGGCGTGTTTCCCATTCTCCTTTGATTTGATTGATGACCAAAGCAGAATCTCCGTATACATCCAAGTGTTTGATTCTTAGATCCATGGCTTCTTCGAGACCCATGATGCAAGCTTCATATTCGGCCTCATTGTTTGTGCATTTGAAAGTTAATCTGGCAGTAAATGGAATATGGGTACCCTGAGGTGTAACAATGATTGCCCCAATTCCTCGTCCATAAGCATTGACAGCTCCGTCAAAGATTAAGCCCCACTGGGATCCTATCTCAGGTCCTTCGTCTGGTAGTGGCTCGTCGTAATTTTTCATCTTGAGGTACATGACGTCCTCGTCCGGAAAGTCGAAACTGGTTGATTCATGACCATTGAGTGGGTGGTGAGCCAGGTGCTCAGCTAGAATGCTTCCTTTCACGGCTTTCTGTGCGTGATACTCAATGTCATATTCTGATAACAACATCTGCCAACGGGCAATTCTCCCGGTTAAAGCAGGCTTCTCAAAGATGTACTTGATTGGATCCATATGAGAGATCAAACAAGTAGTGTGTCGAATCATGTACTGGCGGAGACGCTTGGCAGCCCAGGCCAAAGCACAACACGTCTTCTCGAGCATGGAGTAGCGGGATTCACAGTCAGTGAATTTCTTGCTCAGGTAGTAAATGGCATGCTCTTTTCATTTTGTCTCGTCTTGCTGTCCAAGGACACAACCCATGGAATCTTCTAAGACGGTTAAGTACATTATTAAAGGTCTTCCTTCCACTGGAGGAGACAAGATGGGTGGTTCGAGCAGATATTCCTTAATGCTGTCGAACGCTTTCTGACAATCGTCTGTCCAGACGCAACTTTGATTTTTTCGTAGAAGTTTGAAAATAGGAGCGCAAGTTGCAGTCATGAGATATATGAATCTCGAGATGTAATTCAGACGTCCAAGAAATCCTCTAACTTGTTTCTCGGTTCTGGGCGAAGGCATTTCTTGAATTGCCTTGACTTTGTCTGGATCTACTTCGATTCCTCGTTTGCTGACAATGAAACCAAGGAGTTTTCCTGAATAGACACCAAAGGAACACTTGTTGGGGTTCAGGCGAAGCTGAAACTTCCGTAAGCGTTGAAATAACTTTGTCAGATTCTGTATGTGATCTTCTTCATTTTCTGATTTGGCAATCATGTCGTCCACATAGACTTCCACTTCTTTATGCATCATGTCGTGGAAAAGTGTAGTCATGGCTCTTTGATAAGTTGCCCCTGCGTTCTTTAGTCCAAAAGGCATGACACGATAGCAGAACGTGCCCCAGGGGGTGATGAAAGCTGTTTTTTCCATGTCTTCAGGTGCCATTTTGATTTGGTTGTATCCTGAAAATCCGTCCATGAACGAGAAAACTTTGGATTTTGCTGTACTGTCTACCAACATATCAATATGTGGTAAAGGAAAATCATCCTTAGGGCTAGCTTTGTTCAAATCTCTGTAGTCGACGCACATGCGGACTTTTCCGTCTTTCTTAGGAACGGGAACAATGTTGGCTAACCACTGAGGGTATTCTGAAGTGACGAGGAAACCTGCGTTGATCTGCTTTTGAACTTCCTCTTTGATTTTCATGGACATCTCCGGGTGAGTTCTTCTCAATTTTTGCTTGACCGGAGGGCATTCTGCTTTTAACGGCAAGTGATGCTCCACTATACTGGTATCCAACCCTGGCATATCTTGATAAGACCAAGCGAAGACATCTGAGAATTCTTTGAGTAGCTGTATCAAACTCTCTCTGATCTCTGAACTGAGCGAAGCTCCAATCTTAACCTCTCTTCTGTTTCCATCGGAACCAAGGTTAATGATCTCTAGAGGCTCATTGTATGGCTGAATGGCCTCTTCCTTTTGTTGAAGTAACCGTGAAATTTCCTTTGATATTTCTTCGTCTTCTTCTTCCTCTGCCTCGAATACAGGAAACTCAAAGCTTGGAGAAGTCATACGGTCGCACGTTTCAACGGGGTATTTTATGATTAATCTGCATATGTGTGATAAGTTTTATTTAGACAACGAGGGAAGACTCGGTGTATGCAGTTAATAATTTTTTTGATGTTTTTTAAGGGTGTTTTTTAGGATTACCAATTTCCGAAAAAAAAGAAAAGGAAAAACTAAACGAAGGAACAGAATGACATTTTTATTTATGGACAGTCATTTCTTGAAACAAAGACCCTATAAAACAAAACTCTATTGCTTTGGGCGAAGCAAAGAGGGACATTTAACTAAGAAATAGTAAAATGCAAAGCCCTATGAAACATCTCTTCACCCTAGGCTATGGTGAGAGGACAAAATAACGGTGAAAGTTCCTACTTTGGAGTGCGAACAACAGTTGAAACTTCAACAGCTGTCCAGTAGTGGCGAACCCCATTGTGCACTAAGTAATCTGGAACCTTAGGCTTAAGCTGGCCTGTGGTAGGTCTTGATTTACCAACCACTGTCTTTGCAACACTCAGACGATCTTCTTCTACTTCAGCAGACTGAGCGGTGTGAGCATACCCATTTCCGAGTGGAGTATGTCGGTTTTTCTTTTGAGGAAACTTCCAATCTTCTGAATGGAGAGACTCGTTGTCAGAGACACTTTCGAGATCATCCTCTTCTGTATTTTGGTCTTGCTCTTCTCCCAAGATGGCATTGACTAGATATGTGAACTCTAGATCCGTAGCCTCGGAAGGTGACTTGGGGATATAATCCTCAATGATGATTTCACCAGTAGATGATGATGAATAGCAAGGGTTATACATCTCTTTTGGCTGAGAGAGGTACTCATAATCAATGTTCCATCCAGTTGGAACAATATCTTCAAGAGAGATTCTTGAACTTTCAGGAGCGGAGTATTTTACCATGTAGTCGAATTTTCCGCTTGGTTCTCCTAATGTATCCCAAGTCTCTTCGGGGATAGGAGGAACTTCTTCTGATGAACCATGACTTCTGGTGGTGAAGCTGTCTGTAACTCCATCACTGCTTGGTTGAGTCTTACTTTCAGATCCTTTAGTCGGATAACAGCAAGGTGGATCAGACTCTGGTAGGGAGATATATCCTGCTTTGTTAAGATAGGATAACCACTCCTCTTCATCGGTGTTTTCCGTACTGATGGTATTGACTGTTTGTTGAACAGGTTGAAGAAAACCTCCACTGCAGAAAGTTTCTTGAATAGGGAGAACTACTTCAATCCCTGGGATAGCTCTTGATGATGTCGGAAAGAATCCAACTCCTGTTCTGTTCTTGTTGTTGGTAGGAATATTAATGTGCCCCCAACCACTGGTAGTGCCATCCTTTACAACTTGGATTGCATCTTTGTATGAAGAGATAGACGCTGCTTTCTCCTTTCCTTTGTCTAAGGAAAGTGCTTGGAATTTAGTTCCAACAACTTCTTTTGGTTCTATGTCGGAGAATGATGACAGGTTGCTGACGATTAGAGCTCGTTCTCCACATACGGTTACCAATTTGTTATTTCTTATGAACTTCAGTTTCTGATGAAGTGTTGAAGTAATTGCCCCAGCTTCATGAATCCATGGGCGACCTAGCAAACAACTGTATTGTGCTGGAATATCCATAACTTGGAAAGTGATTTTGAACGTCTGAGGTCCAATAGTTATGGGAAGATCTACTTCTCCGAAAACTGACTTCCTTGATCCATCAAATGCTTTGACGATGACATGACTTTTTCTTAGAGGGTAATCTTCGAAAGATAATCTTGATAATGTTGATTTAGGCATGACGTTGAGAGAGGATCCATTGTCTATTAGGACTCCTGTGAGTACATCACCCATGCAGCCAACTGAGATGTGAAGTGGAAGATTGTGGTCCACTCCTTCTTCAGGAAGATCTTCGTCACAGAAACTTAGGCTAGTTCCCGCAGAGATGTTGGCAACGATGTTGTTGAATTGGCTTATAGTAACACTTGGTTCTACGAAAGCTTGTTCCAAAACTTTCTGTAGAGCTTCCCTATGAGCTTCAGAACTCAATAGCAGGGAAAGAACAGAAATCCTAGACGGAGTATGTAGTAATTGATCTACAATGTTGTATTCACTCCTCTGGATTAACTTCAAGATCTCATCATTTTCTTTTGCTTGAACAGCATTGGTCGGAAGATTGTCTTGCCTATGTGGTACTTCCTCCGAAGGTTTCTCCACATTTTCTGTTGTTCTGTTGAAGACTCGTCCACTTCTGGTGACTCGACTAACATCAGCAATGTTGACAACAGACGGTAATGGTATTTCCTTACCATTTTCAATGAATGTAGCGTTGTACTTGTATGGTATAGCCTTGCTAGACTCATACGGTACAGGACCTGGTAAGTAGATGACTAGTGGTGCAACTGCTGTCTTCCTGCTATCATACTTAACTTGCATAGGTTCAACTTGATTAATTTGAGGAGATACGGTAAAGACTTCATCATCTTCTCTGTTGGCAAGAACAGTAATGGTATTGTCATCCATCAGCTTTTGAATGTCGTTGCGAACACGCAAACATCCTCGTGAATTTCTTCGACAGATTCTGCATCTACTGTAAGCGTGGAAATCTGTTCCAAAGTAGGCAAGTCCATTTAAAGTTTTGTGGAACCTGACTACCGATCCTTCAAGGTCTTCAACTTTGTAGATTTTGTATTCTCCTGGACATCCTTGAACCATGTTGATGTCATGTTCAGTTCTGACTCGGATATGTTGAATCCATCCCAAGTCCATTTGTTCTTGTAATGCAGCTTGAACTACGGCACATCCTTGATTATTCTTTGGACAAATTTCGCATGTGAAGTAGTTGTGAGGTGGTACATGACCGTACCCAGCTTGTTTAGCGTGCATCTTGACAAGATTTTCCCCTATCTGACGAATGTCGTAGATTTGAATGACGTTGGGGTGTTGGTCTATCAGATTTACTGAAGCTTCTTTATGCTGCGGCAAAGGATTTGCTTGGACGTTTGGATTAGTATCTTTGAAGGATAGCATTCCGCTCTTCACTAATCGTTGGACGTCAATCTTGAAAGGGAAACAGTTCTCAATATTGTGACCTGGTGCCCCCTGATGATAGGGACAAGATTGGTCAGCCTTATACCATGGTGAGGAACTATTTGTAGGATTTGGAGGACTTCTTGTCTGAATGAGTCCTTTTGCCAGTAATGTTGGAAACAATTCTGCATACGGCATTGGTACGGGGTCAAAGGCTGGATACCTTGGAGCCCGATTGTTGTAATTTGGAGGTCGAACCTGCTGCTGAGGTTGCTGCGACCTTTGTTGAGTTTGTTGTTGCGAGACCTGAGGTTGATAAGCTGGCGCTGAGTTAACAACCGGAGTTATTGTTGCAACTTGAGGTTGGATTTTCTTCTTGATTTTGTGCAAGACATTGCTGACATCTTGATCCTTTTTCTTCTGGAAAGAACTTCCATACTTCCTTGGACCAATAGAAGATTCTGGTTCTTTGTTCAGGCGTCCCTCCCGAACTGCTTCTTCTAAACGTACACCCATGTTTACCATCTCAGTAAAGTCACTTGGTGCACTTGCAACCATTCGTCCGTAGTAAAATGGACTCAAAGTTTTGAGATAGATTTTTGTCATTTCTTTCTCTTCAAGTGGTGGACAAATTTGAGCAGCAACTTCACGCCATCTCTGAGCGTATTCCTTGAAGCTTTCTCTATCCTTTTGAGTCATGGCTCGGAGTTGATCTCTGTCGGGAGCCATATCCAGATTGTACTTATACTGTTTGACGAAGGCCTCTCCGAGGTCTCGAAAAGTACGAATCTCTGAACTGTCCAAGTTCATGTACCATTTGAGTGCAGCACCAGTCAGGCTGTCTTGAAAATAATGAATGAGCAATTGTTGATTATCAGTCTGAGTTGACATTCTTCGAGCGTACATCACAAGATGACTTTGTGGGCATGAATTCCCTTTATACTTCTCGAATTCTGGTACTTTGAATTTGTGAGGAATCTTAACATTTGGAACTAGACAGAGGTCTGCAGCATTCTTTCCAAATAGATCTTGTCCTCGAAGAGTCTTGAGTTCCTTCTGCATTTGCAGAAACTGTTCCTGGAACTCGTCCAATCTTTCATACACGCCAGCATCCTCACTTGGAGCGTGATGATATACTTGTCCGCCTTGCGGGGGAAAAGTATGCATAATGGGCTGTGGAGAAGCCATGACAGCAGATCTTGGAATCTCAGCATTTTGTTGTGTGAAACCCATTGCCGTCGCTCTTGGAACTTCAATTTCCAGAGGTTTGTAACCCTCCGGTGGACGCATATCCATGGTGACTTTTGGAGCTTCAGAAGCTGGAGGTATGTACCCTTCTGGAGTAAAGTTATACGGCATGCCCCAAGGTCGATCAGGCGGCATGGTATACTGAGGAATAGGAGTAGAAACAATCTCGGAAACCACAGTCCTTTGTGGTTCTTCTGGCGTTGGTCGATTCTGCGCAACTACCAGGGCTTCTACCATACTATTGAGTCTTTCAACAGTACCTTTGAGAGTATTAATCTCTTCCCTGAGTTCTTCATTCTCTTGCTCAAAGTCTTCCATTCTTTTCTTGCGACTTGAACGAGTGTTGTATGGATGAGACAGCTTGAAAGTCTTGGTTCACCTCCTTCTCCTCCTCTCTTTCTGGAGAAAGGAAAGTGACTATTAGATCCGCGACAATTCTCGTGTCAGTGCGTACGACTAAAGCGATGTATGATATGCAATTAAGTTAATTATTTTTCAAGGAAACACCATAATTACGTTATGAAACATCAAACTTTTATTAATTAAGCGAAAACGCCGTTTTTACACACTTTGAAAATGGAAATACAGAGAAACTGAGAGAAAGGACTCTAAAACTTTGATGATGAGCCGACTTCACGTTCTAACATCTTCTTCTGTTTCTTGAGCTGAGCGTTCTCTGACGTGAGCTGATCGATGATCCAGGAAGCAGGAGGGATATGATGAGAAAGTGACGATTGTGTCACTTGTCGATCGAGTACTTCAAGTAACTCATCCTTCCTTCTTAGGATGTTTTGAATTTCAACATTTTCCGTGTTGACAATTCGATACTTATTCCTCCAAGCATTCCTTTCTTGGCATACCTTGTTTAATGCCGCTTGCAGTTTTTCAACATCGGTGGAGAAAAGGTAAATTGGTTCCCTTAGGGGAATAGGTTCTTGATGTTGATATGGCATCCTGAGCTTGAATGCTCTGACGCGTACCCATTGAAGGTAAGGATCCAGGGAGATGCAAAGATGTTTTCCTAACAATCTTCTCCCTTTACTGTGAACAAGACGCCAGGCTTGGACAATTTCCTTCTTCAGCATGTTGCCATGATCGTCGATGTTCTTGAAGAACAGACCCTCCAATTGGATGTTACTTGGAATATTTTTCATGGGATAGCCGTATTGACGACGGGCTAAAGCTGGATTGTAACTAATTCCTCCCTTAGTTCCAATAAGGGGTATGTTGGGGAAACTTCCGCAACTGAAGATGATCTTGGTTTCGTCGTTGTCAGGACTACACCAATCAATGTCTGTATGAGTGAGAGACATGATTTTCTGTGACCAGTAAAGGCCATCCCTCATGTTCCAGAAAGTGCTAGACTTCGGCAGGTGTGAAACGAACCATTCGTATAACAACGGTACGCAGCATGTGATTAATCCTCCTCGCTGCAGGTTTCTTGAATGCACAGAGTGATAAGCATCCGCAAGCAAGGTTGGAACTGGATTTCCAATTAAGAAGATCTTAATTGCATTGATGTCGACGAAATCGTTAATGTTAGGGAACAAAAACAATCCGTAGATAAGCAAAGCCAAGATTTCCTCAAAAGCGCTCATATCTTGGATGCTGACGAAGTACCGAGCTTGATCAAACAGGAATTTGGAGGGCAATCCTTGAATTCCTCCTCTACTCACCATATGAGTTCTGATGTCGACTACGTTCAAAGGAGTAGTTGCAGCAATGATAATGTCGTCAGGATTCTTTTCCAAACCGGAGTACGGATCTTGCGCGTACACGGGTATTCCAATCAGACGAGAGTACTCCTCTAACGTAGGCATGAGCTGATAATCTGGAAAGGTGAAGCAGTGATACGTTGGATCGTAAAACTGTACCAAGGTGGGAAGGATCCCATCCACCATGTTGGTATTGAGCAAAGGCAGAAGTTTTCCATACTTCTCCTTGAAAGCCTGGGGGTTGACCACCAGTTTTCCGAGCTTTCCCAGTTCCTCGACCTGGGGAATCTTGAAGGTGTATTTCCTAGCTCTCTTTCTTCCGTAATCCATGGTATAGATCCTTAAGTCCTTTCTCCGTTTCTCTCTTTCTATGAAGTTCAAAACGTTCGTTATTTAGTTTCCTTGAAAAACGACTCGAAAAAGACTCTTTTTGTTTTTAATTGTTTATTAATGAATGATGCATGAATGCATGAATGCACACACAAGAGTTTTAAACAAACATGGCGTTGAAGGGTATAGTGGTCATGAAGTCAAAACGCAATCCCCGCCCCAATGGTAAACTAAGGTTAATGATTTTTGTACCTGTAGAACGGGTTCTAGGGGTCTCAAAGTTTTTGCTCAACCTTAAAGATACGTTGATTGGTATCTATAAGAGAGTTTTCTCTGAGTGTAGTATCTGCGTGACAATTACTTCCGTAATCACCGCTCTACGTCCTAAAAAGGCTTTAAGTGGGGTTAATGTGTTTCTAGGTCCTCCTGGTACAAATCAGTCTCGGAATGCAGTGGCGCAGTTAATCACAACCAGCCAGGCAAATCCCAAGAGTAGACTTGGAAACCAAGATTAGAGGGCCTTCACCGGGAAGACATCCTCCATCCTATCTTATGTAGCACTCAAATCCGGGTATAGGATTTCTCACCACAAGGGGGAATCAAGCCCTTTCCCGATACAGAATAAACAAAATAAACAAATATATATGCAACAAACACATGATATGACACAGAGGTTAGGCAGGACCTCTCTTGTTTGAGGGGGAATTTGGCATCCCTAATTCCTCATTGGGGCTGGACCAGCAACAGGTCAACCATTGGTTTGGATGAAAAACCAAGGTTTTTAACACTTATATCCCCAGCAGAGTCGCCATTTTTCTGTGGTGGTCGTTTTCTTTACCTCCCCGTTTCACTTGGGAGGACGGCACGCTAAACCCTTCACGCGAAATTTGGAAGGAGAATGCGCCCGTGGTGGGATGAATTTTATTTCAGTTCTTCCTACGATATCACACGAACTTTCTTATTTGTCCTACGAGTAGGAAAGGGAAAAAAAGATCTCAACTAAACCCTAGGAGTTTGCTAAGTGTGGGGATTTACACCTAGACTAGAAATTCTGGAGTCCGGGAGGTCGGTTATACATAGGGAAGTGTTTAAACACCCTACATATCTGTAGTACTCTACAGGAACCTTCTCTGTGTCATTGTGTTTGTGTTTATTGCTAATGATTGGGAAAGTTTCTCCTTTGTATTAGGAGAGAGAATTGAATTGATTTTAAAAGACAGACAGACAGACAAACTGACTATTTTTGGTATTTTATTAGCTCGCTGAGATTCCTTGTGAACCTCATGCCTACATATCCCTAGTGGAAGTCAGAGCTTAATGTAGTTCGGGGAACTAACTAGGGAAATTAATTATTTTTGGTGCCTTGCTTGAAGCTCAAGGTTGAAGCTTGGAATTAAATCTCTGTTTACAGTAAAGAGACATGAAATTATCTCTACAGAGAGGTATTTGTACTATTCTACCACAAACATTTAAAGGAGTGACAGAATAACTGAATTCATTTCATTCAAGAGGGGGACCTTACTTGTGTATGTGCAAGTATACCAGTCAAATGCCTCTTAAATGAAAGAAAGATGCTCATCCAAATTAGGGAAAGTTACCACATGTCTGGGTTTTACTGCCAGCTCATGCCTTTCAAAATCCTAAATGGGAGACTTGATTAAAATTGAAATGAAATGTTTGTTTGTTTGAATGTGGTAGAGTAGTAAAAATATCTCTCTATGGAGATAAGCTATGTCTATCTACTGTATAAAAGATTTGACTTTTAGCTGGCTTGTATGAGGCCCAAGCTTGAGGCTTTTTGATTGATTAATTAATATTATTGACTCTGGGAGATGACTCCACTGGGAATTAATTACAGGGTATTTTTGTGTTCTGTACAAAGCCCAGAATTGAGGCTGACTCTACTTAGGGAGACTCTATTTGTGTGCCTTGTACAAAGCCCAAGGTTGTGGCTAACTGTTGAGGATAATTGAATGACTCTATTTTATGTGCCTTGTACAAAGCCCAAGGTTGTGGCTAACTCTAGCTAGGGGAAAACATTATTTTCTGCCTTGTACAAAGCCCAAGGTTGTGGCGGACTCTTAAATGAATTAAGTATGGATGACTATATGGGGAAAGATCCTAAGTGTTAGGAATCTTTGACACATGAAAGATATGGTTTATCTGCCTTGTACAAAGCCCAAGGTTGTGGCTACTGAGTGATGAAGGACTCACTGGGGAGACTCTATTATCTGCCTTGTACAATGCCCAAGGTTGAGGCTGACTCTTGACAGGGGAGTTTTATTGTTTGGGTGCCTTGTATGAAGCCCAAGGTTGAGGCTAACTGTTTTTGTTGGTTTTGACTCTACTGAGGAGGTTTTATTTATTAAAAGACTGTTTTTCTTTGGAAGCTAACCCTTTCCAGGGATTTTGACTCAGCTGGTGAATTTGTCTGTTAAAAGACTGACTTTATCATGTTTTTTGGAGGCTGACCCTTTCCAGGGGTTCTGACTCTTTTGGGGAAATTATCTCCTAAGAGAATGAAATTATTTATTAATTAATTTTGGAGGCTAACCCTTTCCAGGGGTTTTTATTGAAATGAAGGACTGTGTGGAAGCTAACCCTTTCCAGGGATTTTGTTGAAATGATGGATTGATTTTAAATTGACTTTGGAGGCTAACCCTTTCCAGGGATTTTGACCTTTTAGACAGATGTTGGAGGCTAACCCTTTCCAGGGGTTTTTTATTAAAATGAATGGCAGAAAGATTATCTAATGGAGACTTCTTGTTTAAAGCCCAAGATGAAGGCTGACTCAATGCTGAGGATGACCAAACATGGATCCTAGACTCTGCTAAGGAAGATTGATGAAGATAAGGGTGACAGAGACTGTCCATGTCTCTCATTCCAAAAATGTACTCAATGTGAAATTGAGACAAACTTAGCTTGTTTAAAGTCTGGTTTTAAATTGGAAGAAACTCACCAGGGTAGGCTAAAAGGTGACTAAAGACCTGTTCCTATGTTTATAAGAAACCTGATGGGTCCTTGTATACAAGCTCAAGAGGAAGCTGGAAATGCTTTTAAGAAGCCTGTGGGTCCTTGTACAAAGCCCAAGAGGAGGCTAATCGAGGGTCCTTGTTATAGCACAAGAGAAAGCTATGTAGTTTTGAACTTATTTTGGCTCTAAGCAAATGGGTAAGAGGTTTCACCGGGAATAATTCCTCTTTGGGTGGATGTGTCCTATTATTTGGATTCTAAGGTTTTTGCCAAGATGTTTCACCGGGAATAATTCATCTTGGGGGTTTGAACTACAGATCTCTAATTAGGAAAGAGCCTTCACCGGGAAGACATTCTCAATCCTAGGCCATATTCCTATAATATATATATATAGTTTAACTGTCCTAGGGTTTATACTCAAACGTAGTTCTAAACTAATATATGCACAGTTTATATTTGACAGTAATTTAAACAAAGACTGTAAATTGAAAGCTTGTAAAGCCTAACCTGGATGGAGTGGAGGCCATTGAAGAAGTATGTACAGAGCCTCAACAGTATTTTTGTTGTTTTGTTGATAACAGTTGAATATATATATGATAAACAGTTAATGGTTTTTTTTAAAACAGAAGAAGTGAAGATGGACAAAGGTCACATAGGTATCTGAAGAGTTTCACCGGGAATAATGCCCTTCAAATACCAGAGGAATGTTTTGAAAACAGAAAGAAGATTTTGAAAATACAGTTTTAAAAAAAACAAGCTAAGAAGAGAAGGTTTTTGGGACTTACACTCTATTAGAGGCCCAGTACTTTGCAGTACTGGTGATAAAAGCAGTTGAAAATGATTTGAAATGATATAAGGTTTTGTTGTTTGAAAACCTTAATCATCCGTTTAATCGGAGATTGATAACAGCTTTGAAAATTGACAAAAGTCAACTTAATTAAAGTAAAAATAAAGATTTTTACTTAATTAAGACCTAAATAATTAGGGTTTTATCATAAACTTATTTACAAAGTGATTAGGTTAAAATAAAGTGATAATATATATTTAAAGTATTTAAGAAAACACTTAAAAACATACTATTTTAAACCTAATTAAAAACTCAAGAAATAAATAATATTTTTATGATTTTTTTGACTATTCACAAAATAGATATATTAAATAATAGGTGTATGAAAAATGAAGTGAAAATGATTTATTTTGATAGGTTAAATAAATATGTGAAGTTGTGAAGAGAAATGAAAGAAATTAGTGTTAAAAAAATAAGTTTTGGCCCTTGGAGGGTTTGAACCCACGCCCTTGAGGTCACCAGCCCAAAACAACACCACTGAGCCAACGCGCGCTCAGTGTTAGTGACTTGCCTTCATTTGGTTATGTTTCAAAACAAGTTGTAAATCTTTGAAAAATAAAAGAACCAAAAAGTCTGGGGCGAGGGGGATTCGAACCCCAGACCTTTGGCATGAGGAGACTAAGAGCGCATGTGTGGCCACTAGGGCAAGTTATTCAGTCGTTAATAAAACGCACACCATTCAAAATAAAATAAACTCTCCCCTGAGAATTCAAATTTGCGCGCCACCACCATCTTCATCTTCAACCTCAAGCTCTCCATTTTTGAATTTCTGAACTTACTCGTTTCTCAACCATTTGCAACGATGTAAACATGAAACTTGCTCTAAATTCACTCACGATTCTAAATGTGTAACTAACATGAACTATCATTAACTACATCTAACTAATTTACCAGAAATCGTGAAGAACCCTAAAATTTCAAAATTAAATTAAATGACTATACTGAAAGATAAATGGATGATGATAGAGGGTTTTCAATCCTCTGATGATGCTGAACAAGATAGAATCGAGCTATTTCACAAAGAGTACTTAAATTAAAGAGAGATAGTTCAGAAACTTACCTCTGAAAATGGAGATCGTGAGGATGATAGAGAGCAACTGGGCTTGTATGAATGATCCCAAAAGCTTCCTTGTGGCTCAGTGATGCTAACTGAATGCTTGTAATGACCTCAAACCTCCTGAATTGTTCTATGGACCTCCCTCGATTTCAGCTTCAAGTGAACATGGAGGGTGTTGATTCTCGAGTTACAGATGAGCTGCAGCCATCTGGTTAGCTTCACTATGACCTGAGGAGTGTGTCTGGATGATTGGCTTGCATTGAAACCTTCTGAATCACTCCATGGACCTCCAACTGCAGATGCTCCAAAGTGAGAGCAACAATGGTGTTCCTCCACCTACAGAAGTGATCCAGGTGCTTGGATCACCTCAAATGACCTCCCTTGAGATGTTAGAATGCTCACTTCCCAAAGATAAGCTCTGGTTTGAAGAAATCGATTCTTCTTGCCAAAGAACTTTGAAAAACAATGAACAAGAGAAGAGAAAGAGAAAGCAAGTAATATGGTTGCTTTGGTGTGTTTTTCTACTGAATTGTGCTCTCCTATTTATAGGCAAATGTCTCAGTACTGAGTGAGAGAGTGAGCTTGCTTAGTGAAGCAAGTTTGGTTTCTTAGCCATGAAGAAATTTCAAAGAATATCCAAGTGTGATCATTGCATTTTCGAGCCACCTCCCCTATCCATTGATTTTATCTGATCTTAGGGGACAATTCAGATGCAAAGTGAACTCTAATTGGTTGGTGAGAAGATTCCTTGGGTGATTCATCAATTTGCCATAAATTCTCAAAAGTAATCATTACATAATCACATGTTCTTGTTTTAGGAATCTTCTTCAATTATCATGGCATGGTGAAAATGAATGCATGGCATGTTTGCAGATGTATTATGGGTCATGTAGCATCTGTATTTGAGGTCATGTGCACAAAACTTCAAAGTTCCAAAATGATGCATGACCTATAATTTCACTTCATGAGGCCAACTTTGAACAAGCATAACTCTTAGCTCAAATTGAATTTTGAGAAGGTTGAACACAATTTGGAAAGCCCTAAACATCTACTTTAAATCATTAGTTTATGTCTTCTTCAGAATCCTTTGGGAAATTTGTGAAAAATGAGGCCAAAGTTGGAAGAAAACTAGGTTAAAACACTTAGAAAAATTTCTAAGTGTTTATGACCTAAACTTCAAAATTTCCAAAACTTCATAAATGGTTGATCTTTTGAAAAAAGTTCCCTTGTAAGATGTTGTTTTATTTGGCAAGATCTACAACTTTCATGTTGGAAGTTTTTTGAGTTGTGTAGGTGAAATTTTGAGATCTCACCATGCCCTCAAAAACCCTAATTCCCGACTTTTCGCTCCTTGATGAATTTCTTTGAATTTCTTTGGCCAAATGACTTTGACATCCATATATTGATGATATTGATCTTTGAAAGTCATTTTTTGACCAAAAACCTTAAAAGTCAATGATGATCCTTCACAGTTGACTTTTTCCTGACAAAGTGAATTTTTGGGCTTTTGTGTAGAAATAAGATCTTCTCCCCAAATGGATGATATAAATGGATTATATGGAGGTAGTAGAGATCCTTGAATCATGTCTTGAGTTTTGTATTCATGCCCTGATCAGAAGTCAACTATCTTGGTGAATTAGGTCAAAACCCTAATTTGTCGACCATGTGAAAATAATGACTGTAGACTTTGAATTGAAGTGTGATGTCCAGTAGATCTTGTAATATGAGTTATTTGAAGATGATTGATGTCTTTGAATGATCCTCTGAGGTTTTTTAGGGTTTCCCAAATGTGATCCCTGATTTTAGTCCTTGATAGGCTCAAAACCCTAGTCTGGTGACCTGAGTAAACCTGTACTCATATGACTGGATGTCTAATCAATCATAGATGAGAAAAGTGAAGTTTTTGAGCCCCATGATTGTATTAGAGACTAGTCTTTGTATTGATTGATCCTTTGCCTGAGCTTTCTTGTCTTTGAGCATCCTCGATTAGGTACCAGATGGAGAAATGACTGCTCTGGGTACTTGTCTTGACCTGATGAAAAATCCTGAAGATATGTCATCTCAGGGGGGTCAAAAATTAGGGTATGACACATGGACATTCCTAAAGATGAAGAAAATCCTATCCTTCTTGGTAGACCATTCTTGTTGACAAGTCATTGCAACTTTGACATTGAGAAAGGGACTCTGACGGTGAAAGCCTTTAATGAAGAAGTAACCTTAAAGATGTTAGAAGTCAAGAAACAAAGTGAAGGTGTACATGATCAAGCTTCTGTTGGTATGATCGAAAGTGAGGGAAAATACAAAAGCCCTAAACATCTCCAAGAAAAAGTTTTAAGCATATCTTCTTAGGTGGAACTAGTTCATGTTTCTATCAAAAGTCCTAAGGTCACTGTAGAAATTAAGAAGAAAAAGAAAGAAGAAAACCAAGGTGAGAAGATGAAGGTGGAAAGTGAGTTAAAGAGAAAAGTGGTCCATGGTTTTCATCTTCATGAGTTCTTGGTGGAGGAGGTAACAAGCAACAAAGTTTGGATAAGGAAATACCCTCCATAATAAAGGGTAATGGACCGTCGAGCCATGCGACGTTAAACGGAGCGCTTCGTGGGAGGAAACCCACGGTTTTAATAATTAATTTCTCTGTTTATCTGTTTTATTTTCAGGAAATAAAAGAGGGCATCACTAGTGAAATCTTGGAAGTGATCATTGGAGTGCAATACCCTCTATAAGCAACCTCTCCAAGGATTGCTCTAAAACATTGAGGACAATGTGTAGTTCAAGTGCGGGAGGGGTTCTTTTCAGTTGCTTTTAGTTGTTTTCCATTTTTGTTTTTGTTTGTGTGATGTGTTAACATTGTGTTATAGATCGATTTATGGATGCCGAATGAATGATGAATGGTAGTTAGTGGATGAAAGGTGCAACCTGAACCTATTCCCCCAAGGCACCCTGGAAGTTGATGCAGCCGAAAGAAAAGTAACTGTTGGACGCAACTTGGTGATATTGGACAAAGAGGATTGTATGGTGTACCTGCGCCGGAAAGAAGCCACATGACACGAGGAGTGCTTTGGAACCTGTAAGCTTACCTAACATGGTGAGGTTATAAAAAGCCAAACACAACAGATGATCATCATGTGAGTTCATTCAGGTATGACTTTATCGTTCTGATTTTGCGTATGTTCTACTGACATAGCATAATATGAGGACACACACTGAGGCATTTGTTTGTTTTTCACCTGAGCCTTTCTAGCCATCCTAAATTATATGTTTATCCGTTGTTACCCCAGTTGAGTCATATCCTTTTGTTTGTTATAACCATATCTATTAACCCGCAACCAAATTCTTCCAACCCTTTCTCGACATTAATGTTGTGGTTTTTAGTGTTGTGCAAAAATCTAAGTTTGGGGTATTAATCATCAAAGAAGAGGGCAAGTGTGAAAATGAAAATAAAAAAGTTTTTGAGACATATGAATGTATGTCCCACAAAAAAAAAGAGAAAAACTTTCCCGAATGAAAGACTCAGTTACATTAAGCACTCACAGAAGAATTGAGTGACGCAAAAGAGTCTAAGTCGAATAAATTCCCAGTGTAACAAGTTGAGTACAATGATGAGAAACACAACATGAATTCCGAACCCAAAACCAATTGTTTATCCATTTACTTGTGTATCCCACCGTACCGAAACCCCATTACATCCCAAAAGACCTCGAAAAGTGTGTGAACTTTGTTAGTGTAGTGAAGGTAGAATTTATTCAAAATTAAGAGTTGATATTGCATACCTTTATTTCGTGAGTGCAAAACACTTTAACCCTGAGAGATTTGGTGAGAAGTGTGAAAAAGCTTGCAGGTAAAAAGGTACTCTGATATGGAAGTGTGGTAGAAAGTTCGGCTCGGCAAGCCAGAGGTTCTATCAGAAAGGTAGACGTAAGCTGCGAATAACATCGGCAGTATTGTGGAAAGAAAACCCAGGGTGACCTCTGTTTGGTCTCTTGCATCACTTGAGGACAAGCAATGAGATAAGTTTGGGGTTGTGATCGGTCACCATTTCTACCTAATTTCCGTCATGTATTCGGTCGAAATCTATCGATTCGGTAACACTTTGATCAGAGTTTTATTGTTTCTATTTAAGTATCTCATGTTTGATTGTTTTTATGTTTACTTTGCATTATGTTTTAATTTAAGTTATTTAGATTCTTTTGATGCCGTTTGGTTAGTTGTGTATAAATTTCAGGTTTGAACAAGTCATCTTAAGTGTTAAAGCAACTATGAAGGAAGGAGAAGCAAGAGAAAGATGAAAATTCAAGGTTCTAGGGTCTAACACGGCCGCCCGTGCTTCCAAGCACGGCCCGTGTCAGCTAAAAAACTCTTCTCCATACAAAATCCAGGGGGGCAACACGGCCGCCCGTGCTTCCACGCACGGCCCGTGTCAGGACTGCTGGGAGAAAAAATAAAAAATAAAAGAGCAACACGACCAGTGCTTCCAAGCACGGCCAGTGTTGCTGAGAGCGTGAAAACTTCCTATTTTAGGGCTTTTTTATTAAATCTCCACCTTGAGGGCACTTTAGAGATTCCATTTGGCTGAGATTTGTACCTAGACTATTTAGTTGAGTTTGAGAGAATTATTTTGGGACTTTTGCATCATACGATAGAAAATCACAGAAGAGAGAAGATAGCTTCATCAAGAGTTTTGGAGACGGAGGGATTCAAGGGTTTCCACCATTGAAGATCAAAGTCACCATTATTTTTGAGTAATGTCTACATTCTTTATTATGTCTTTCTTGAATATTATGAGAGGCTAAACCCCCTAATGCTAGGGGGTGGTCCTGATTTGGTTTTTGTAATAACGATGATTTTGTGATTTCGTCAATACATTGGTTTATATTATTCAGTTAAATTATGCAATGTTCTTCATGTTTTCTTTATCGGTTAAATAAGGATTAATCCATGGCTAACAAATACAGGACTGTAGTTGTTAGGGTTTGTGCATAATTTGATTATAGTAGTTATCACCTATGATTAGGGACACCCTATAATTACCACATAATCTTGATTATATAAAAGCTTGGTATCAATTTAGGTTCCTAAGGACTTAGGATTTAGGTTGGAAGACCAAAGGTTTTCTCACTAAGGACTTAGGAGGAAACACCCTAAGAATGTGGTAACTGAATGTTATGAACTTGTTGAAGAGATCTTAATTCTGAAGTGTTACATGCCAAATCAACCACTCACCCTAGCATCTCATATATTTGATAACAAAACTCAATTTATTTTCTCATTATTTTTTCTTTGCAAGGATTTAATCAAACAAAACCAAAACATTAGTTTTTGTTCAATTGAATCATACTTTAAGAATCTGTATTTCCTACGCAGTCCTTGAGATCGACATTCGGGGAATTTCCCCTATTATTACTACAAAGGCAAAAATAGTACACTTGCTATTTTTCCGATCAGCGACTATCCCAAAAAGAGTTGTTTATACCATTGTGAACCTTCAAAGAACGTTAGTAGAAAAAGAATTGCTATCTTCATGGATCAACCTATCCACAAGAATGAGATCACTCCACCAAAAAGAATCCCATTTGTTGATCACATTCTTGTTACTACAAAACATTTCCACCTCTGGATTTTTGTATCTCTGTCGAAGTAGCCCACTCTAAATAGCCTTCTTTTCCCTCACAATACTACATTTCCACTTAATCAATAGAGCTTTGTTGAATAATTTTATATTTTTTATACCAAGACCTTCAGTACTCACTAGACATCAAACTGATTCCCAACTAACCCAATGGATAATGCGCTTATTCTTATAACCAAGCCACCAAAAATTGCTTTGGATTCGTCGTATCTCTTTCAATACCTTAACAGGGCCTTTATAGAAGGACAAAGAATCGACAGGAATCACGTTCAACACAACATTTATCAACACAATTCTTCCTCCCATATAGAGGTTCCTAACTTTCTACATCGACAACCTATTCCTAAGATATCTCAAGAGATTTTTCTATAAATAAATATTCTTAGGGCTGCCCCTATCAACACCCCTAAAAATTTACAAAGAAAATAATTGATACTAGAAGACAACACTCATATGGATCCCAAAAATGTTACTTTTGTGAAAGTTAACCCTCAGCCAATAGATCCTCTCAAAATTGCCTTAAGAATCCAAAGATTATTACTATCTCCATCTCCTAGAATTATAGTATCGCCAACAAATTGAAGAATATCAATTATGACCTCTTTATTGACACCAAAACCTTGGTACTCTCCAATCTCCACCGCTCTATTCATTAAAGGAGTTAATCCCTCCATGGCTAGAACAAGTAAGAATGAGGACAAAGGATACCCCTGTCTAAGACCTCTTTTCACCATGAAATCCTTAATGACACTACCATTCAGAAGCGTCGACATGGAGCTGTTGAAAATGCAAGCCTCCATCCACTTAATCTACTTTCCACCAAAACTCATTTTACCCATAATTAACCTTAAGTAGTTCAAATCGACATTATCGTACGCTTTTTCATAACCAACCTTCAAAGCTAAGCAACTTATATTTTCTCTCTTAGCCAAATCGACAACATCATTATCCATAAGCACTCCATCCAATATGTAACGCCCCGAATTTAATTAATTTTAAATTTAATTATTTTAGAATTTTATTATTCGACTTTAGGCGAATTTTGGGAATTATCGGTGTAATTGGATTATTTAGTCGGTTAATCGGAGATTAATAAGGTTTGTTATGTTAGAGAAATAATATTAGAAATATTATTATTATTGGACTTTTATTTATTTAAGTTGGTTTGTTGGTGGGTGATATGAACCAATTTGGAGGTGTAATATTAAGCCCAAGAGTATGATTGGAATAATTGTAACTATATCATTATTAGTTGGACTTATTGGATTAAAGGAATAAAAGGAGAATATAAAAAAATTAGGTTTCTGTGGAGAATAAGGTTTTGCCTTTTGGGGGAATAGATCGTAAAGCGAAGTTGCAGACAAAAGAGGAACGAGGTTTTGGCTGAGAGAAGGAATTAATCGATGATTGCTGGGAATAAGGCAAAGGGCAAAGGCTTGCACTCGATCGAATATTAGAGCGGTCTCCAAACTAAGGTAAGGGTGGGGTTCTTACTCTATAATGAGATTTATGAAGGATATTATGTAAGAGTGGGTTTTTACATGATTATTGAGATTGTATGATAATATATAATGGATAAAACATTTATAGGATGAAATCCCTAAATTTCTATGATCTTGAAATTGTTAGGTTTTATGAAAAAATGTATTTTGTTGATTTGATGTATATAATTCTATCACACCTATGTTTTGATATGTATTTACACTGTTAAGTATTAATGTACAATCGTAAACTACGTTTCAGAATGTGTGTGTTTATAATTCTGTTAGAATTATCATCGTATTTTAATAGTATATACACTTTCCCGGATTTTAATTTTATACTACTGTATATGTGATGTCCTATATGTTTAATATTGTTTTGTTCTACTATATATTATGATATGGAGTGTTAATAAAATATATGGCTATATGTGTTGTTTCATCATGAATTATATATGAACATATACATAGCTTCGTTAGGATATATGTATAAGTACTGTACTGAGATTTCAAGTTTTCTAATAATAATAATAATAATAATAATAGACATTTAATATTATTGATATAATATTTTTAGGAATTTTGTGTTAGAGAAGAATATTTGAATTATTTGGTCAAACTTAAATTATCTTCAATTCCGTTAGAGTTGTTAATAGGGTTGTCAGAGTTGCTTTCGAGTTGTTTAGAGTAAAATCTGATAAACCATAGATTAAAATTGAAGGTATTTGACCCTTTAGAGTTGTTTTATTATTACTTTAGTCACACCATTAGCCAATTAAACTTATAAGAGTTGTTAGTAGAGTAGTTGTGCAATTTAGAGTTGTAGGGATTGTATAGTAATTGTTGCTGCTTGTTTGTGATGATGTTGTTAGTAAATTGCGAATTTGTAGGCTGTGATGAAATTGGTTGTTATTATGTTGTTGCTATTTTATGTTGACTATTGTGAAGTTGCAGGAAGTTTAGCGACGATATAGGCTTCTGCCTAGTGACGATGATGTTGTTTGTTGTATGTTATTGTTGCATTCATATACATATGCATTTTTGGCGACGGCCTGGATTGGCAAATTAGCGACGAAGGCTTATGCCTTGATACCTCTGTTTAACTGGCAATTGGCGATGGGGGCTGAAGCCCTGGGTACCACATGCATGTGCATCATAATGGGTCGCATTTCAAGTTGCATCTCTGAGTTATTATGATGATGAAATAGTTGTTATACCGTGTCGATGATATCATTATGAAGCTGAAATAGTTGAGATGTTTTGTTGATAATTTTGTGATGATAAATGTTGTTTAAAAAGTTGTGGAGTGGTGATTATGCATGAACTAATTCTAATATAGTATTTATCATACGTCCGATTCAATTGTTTGATATCTCACCCCTTTTGTTTGAATGTTACCCCTATGTTGGTAACGTGCAGGTAATCTAGAATGAAGACTGTTTACCTTCAGTAGTTCGAGTCAGGTGTTGGTCGCTCTGATACGTAACAGTCGGGGGAAGAACGCTTGTGTTTTATTGTTATTAATATATATTTAGTTGTTGAATTTTAAGTTGCTATTAATAAGTAATTTGTTGTTTTTAAAGTTGGTTTCAGTTGGACAAGATAATATATCATTTAAGTTAAAATTGTGATTCCGCTGCTTATTTAATAAATGTTGGTTTGTCTTCAAAGATCAAAATATGTTGTTATCGCTTCATCCGAGTTTTAAGTGTTATGTATTTGTTTTATGTGCGATTATATGTCGTTGTTTTAAGAAGTAAATGTGGCATCCTATTTATTGTTAGAACAAGAAATCTTCTGATCAATATTCTTAGTTTTGATGATAACATTATGTATGAATTTTGTATAAGAGAATGTGGTACTCTAATACTTTATGTTTTCCATTTCAGGAAAAGTATAAAAGAGTATGCACAAATCAGCGTTCAGAAGCATTGACCCAGAAGTTCTGGATGGCTTCATCAGAACATGGTCTGGCAAGACATCAGAAGATGGTCCTGCAGAATCAAAACATGAACTGAAAAGCATCAGAAGATGGCAGTCAGAATTAAAAGCTCTGAAGCTCTGATGGTATCACGCTCAAAGAACTTCAAGTCTGAAGACAGAAGTTGCATCTGCACCAAAGCTGAAGACTCTGAAATTCAAACGTCTATTCTATACATTCTGAGTCTAGAAGAAAGTACAAGTACAAAAGGCTATAACGACAAATCTCTGACTGACAAAAGGAACGTTAAAAGCTACAAAAGGCAAAGTCAGTAAAAGTAGCAAAATCATGGCTCGAGGTAGTTGACAAAAGTGTGAAACATTAAATGCAGCGTTATACTATTCACGCAAAGCATTAAATGCTCACAACAGTCATTTCCTCTCAACGCCTATATATAGAAGTTCCATTCAAAAGCAGCATACAACTCTCTCACATGAAAATACCGAAACGCTGTCAAACTAAAATTCAAAGAAGAACTTCATCTTCAACCTCACAACTTTGTAATATCTTAGTGAGTGTTAAGAACTAGAACTTAAGAGAAAAATCACTTTGTGATTACAGCTTTATTAGAAGCAAGTTATACTCTTGTAAACATTTATTTTTACATTGATTGTAAGAGGATTTCTTAGAGTGATCAAGTTGTGATCTGTAGACTCTAGAAGACTTAGAGGGTATCTAAGTGGAGAACCATTGTAATCAGTTTGATTAGTGGATTAAATCCTCAGTTGGGGTAAATCACCTTGTCAGGGGTGGACTGGAGTAGTTTAGTTAACAACGAACCAGGATAAAAATAATTATGTTAGTTACACTTATTCAATCCCCCCTTTCTAAGTGTTTTTCACTCCTTCAATTGGCATCAGAGTGGCGGTTCTAGGTGCAAGCACTTAAACGTGTTAGACAAAAGATTCAGGGAGAAAAACACAAAATCAAAATGGTTGAAACAACTTCATCTACTCATCCTCCTGAGAAAAACAACAATGGTAACAATGGAAGCAGTAGCTTCAATGGTTACAATAGACCACCAGTCTTTGATGGTGAAAATTTTGAGTATTGGAAGGATAGACTTGAAAGTTACTTTCTTTGTCAAGATGGTGACTTATGGGACTTAGTGTTGGATGGTTACACACATCCTATAAACACTTGTGGAGTCAAGATCACAAGACAAGCTATGAGTGATGACCAAAAGAAAGAATTCAAGAATCATCACAATTCAAGCACCATATTGTTAAATGCTATCTCTCATGCTGAGTATGAGAAGATAACAAACAGAGAAACAACTCATGAATATCTTTGAATCTCTAAAGATGACTCATGAGGGAAATGCTCAAGTAAAGGAGACAAAGGTTCTAGCTCTAATCCAGAAATATGAAGCATTCAAGATGGAGGAAGGTGAGAACATTAAAGCAATGTTTTCAAGGTTCCAGACTCTGACTGCTGGATTGAGAGTGCTAGATAAAGGCTACACCAAAGCTGATCATGTAAAGAAGGTCATCAGAAGCTTACCCATAAGATGGGGACCCATGGTGACTACCTTCAAGATTGCCAAGAATCTGAATGAAGTGTCTCTTGAAGAGCTGATAAGTGCCTTGAGGAGTCACGAGATTGAGCTGGATGCAAATGAGCCTCAAAAGAAAGGTAAGTCTATTGCATTAAAATCTAATAATAAAAATGAATTAACGCTTTTCAGGCTGAAGAAGAAGAATCTGACGAATCAGAGTCAGAAGAAGAAGAAGATGAACTATCTCTCTTATCAAGAACTTCAAGAACTATAAAAGACCTGAAAAGGGAGAATCTTCTGAACATAGAAGATCCAGCAAAAAGAAGGTGACGTGCTATGAATGTAAAGAGCCTGGACACTACAAGAATGAATGTCCAAAGCTTCAGAGAGAAAAGCCCAAGAAAAGATTTGAAAAAAAGAAAGGTCTTATCGCTACATGGGATGATTTAGATTCATCAGATCAAGAGTCAGAATCTGAAGATGAGCAGGCCAACATAGCACTTATGGCAACAATTGACGCTGGTGAAGAGTCTACTTATGATTCAGACTCTGATGAGGTATTTTCTGAACTCACTAGAGATGATCTAGTTTCCAGCTTATCAGAACTTCTGGAAGTCAAGAGTCAACTTAGTATCAAATACAAAAAGTTGAAAAAGCTCTTTGAATCTGAAACTAAGAGACTTGAAATAGAAAACTCTGAACTTAAGGAAAAAGTTTTAAAACTAACTAAAGATGTTGAATCATCTTCAAGTTCAGAAAAGTCTATTCCAAGCACTAACAATATTCTGAAAGAATATGACTTGAGCTTTAGAAAGTTCTTATCTAGAGGTATAGGCAGAAGTCAGCTAGCCTCTATGATATATGGTGTAAGTGGAAACAAGAGAATAGGCATTAACTTTGAGGGTGAAACCCCATATAAACTTGAACCTGTTGATGAGATGATTATCAAATACAAACCTCTGTATAAACAGTCCAAGTATGGCCATTCTCATGATATCAAACAGACATCACACTCTCAGAGTTTCCATATGACACACACAAAGAAATATGTTATTGCACACTCTAGAAAATCTTATGTTAAACCTCATGCTAAATCTCAGTTCAATCAGAACTTGAGAAGGACTAACCCCAAAGGACCCAAAAGAATGTGGGTACCTAAGGATAAGATAATTCCTGTTGCAGATCTCCTTCAAAGCTAAAAAGACAAACATGTCATGGTACCTGGACTCTGGGCGCTCACGACATATGACAGGAAGAAGGTTTATGTTCCAAGACCTGGAACTTAAATCTGCTGGAGAAGTAAAGTTTGGAGGGAACCAGAAGGGCAAAATCATTGGATCTGGAACCATATGTATTGGTAACTTTCCCTCTATAAATAATGTTCTTTTAGTAGATGGATTAGCTCTTAACTTATTGTCCATAATTCAATTAAGTGACAATGGTTATGTAATAATCTTTAATCAAAAGTCTTGTAAAGCTATTAGTCAGAAGGATGGCTCAATCCTATTTATAGGAAAGAGAAAGAACAACATTTATAAGATTGATCTTTCAGATCTTAAGAATCAAAATGTTACTTGCCTTATGTTTGTTAGTGAAGAGCAGTGGGTCTGGCACAGAAGATTGGGTCATGCTAGTTTGAGAAAGATCTCTCAGATTAACAAACTCAATCTGGTCAGAGGACTCCCCAATCTGTAATATAAATCAGATGCTCTTTGCAAAGCATGCCAGAAAGGGAAGTTTTCAAAACCTGCATTCAAGTCTAAAAATGTTGTTTCTTCCTCTAGGCCGATAGAACTTCTGCACGTTAATCTTTTTGCCCCAGTCAAAACAACATCAATCAGAGGGAAGAAATATGAATTAGTCATCGTAGACGACTATAGCAGATGGACGTGGGTAAAGTTCTTAAAACACAAGGATGAGTCACATTCTGTGTTCTTTAACTTCTGTAATCAGATCCAATCTGAAAAGGAATGCAAAATCATACAAGTCAGAAATAATCATGGTGGTGAATTTGAGAACAGATTCTTTGAAATTTATTTAAAAGAAAATGGTATTGTCCATGATTTCTCTTGTCCTAGAACTCCACAGCAAAATGGAGTTGTAGAATGAAAGAATAGGACTCTACAAGAAATGGCCAGAACCATGATCAATGAGACTAATATGGCTAAGCATTTCTGGGTAGAAGCAATTAACACAGCATGTTATATTCAGAATAGAATCTCCATAGGACCTATTCTAAATAAGACTCCTTATGAATTGTGGAAGAATAGAAAACCCAACATTTCTTATTTCCATCCATTTGGATGTGTATGCTATATTCTGAATACTAAAGATCATCTGAACAAGTTTGATTATAAAGCTCAGAAGTGTTTTCTACTTGGATATTCTAAACGCTCAAAAGGCTACAGAGTATACAATACTGAAACTCTGGTAGTTAAAGAATCAATCAATATCAGATTTGATGATAAGCTTGGCAATGAAAAGCCAAAGCAGTTTGAGAATTTTGCAGATATAGATATATCTAACTCAGATCATGAAGAACCCAAAAGTAAAGATGTATCAGAAGATCAAGTTGCAGCGTCTTTAGAGAATCTCAGAATATCTGAAGAGTCAACACTCAGAAGATCTTCTAGACTCAACTCTGCTCATCCAGAAGATGTTATCATTGGAAAGAAAGATGATCCCATCAAAACAAGAGCATTCCTGAAGAACAATGTAGAATGTCAATTTGGTCTAGTGTCTTTGATTGAGCCAACTTCTGTTGATCAAAGCTCTGGAAGATGCAGACTGGATAATTGCCATGCAAGAAGAGTTAAATCAGTTTACAAGGAATGATGTCTGGGATCTGGTTCCAAGACCTAAAGGATTTAATATCGTTGGAACAAAATGGGTCTTCAGAAACAAGCTGAGTGAGAAAGGTGATGTCATCAGAAACAAAGCCAGACTGGTTGCTCAGGGCTATAGTCAGCAAGAAGGCATTGCCTATATAGAAACCTTTGCACCAGTGGCCAGGTTAGAATCTATTCGTTTATTAATTTCTTTTTCCACTCAGAATAACATCACTTTTTATCAAATGGATGTTAAGAGTGCCTTCTTAAATGGTTATATAGATGAAGAAGTTTATGTCCACCAACCTCCTAGTTTTGAAGACTCTAAGTCTCCAGAACATGTTTTTAAACTTAAGAAATCATTATACGGACTGAAGCAAGCTCCCAGAGCTTGGTATGAAAGATTAAGTTCTTTCCTTCTGAATAATGGTTTCACAAGCGGACAAGTAGACCCAACTCTCTTCTATAAAACCTTTAAAAAGGATATTTTAATTTGCCAAATTTATGTTGATGATATTATATTTGGAACATCTAATGCTACACTTGGAAAGGAGTTTGCTAAGTCTATGCAGGTAGAATTTGAGATGAGCATGATGGGAGAACTCAAGTACTTCCTAGGCATTCAGTTCAATCAAACTTCTGAAGGAACTTATGTTCATCAGACCAATCATTTTAAAGAGCTTTTGAAGAAGTTCAATCTGTCTGAAAGCTAAGAAGCAAAGACTCCAATGCATCCAACGTGTGTATTAGGTAAGGATGAGGTAAGAAAGAAGGTAGATCAGAAGATCTATAGAGGTATGATAGGATCTCTTCTATATCTAACTGCCTCTAGACCTGATATTTTATTCAGTGTATGCTTGTGTTCTAGATTCCAATCAGATCCTAGAGAATCTCACATAACTGCTGTTAAGAGAAGTCTTAGGTATCTGAAAGGTACTACTAATGTTGGTTTAGTCTATAGAAGATCTAAAGAATACAACTTAGTAGGATATTGTGATGCTGATTACGCTGGAGATAGAGTTGAAAGGAAAAGTACTTCTGGAAGCTGTCAATTTCTGGGAAGTCATCTGATCTCCTGGTACAGCAAGAAGTAAGCCACAATTGCATTATCTACTATAGAAGCAGAATATGTTGCTGCTGCTGGATGTAGTGCACAGATGCTCTGGATGAAAAGTCAGCTAGAAGACTATCAGATATATGAGAGTAACATTCCTATATTCTGTGATAATACTTCTGCTATTTGTTTATCTAAGAATCCTATTTTACATTCTAAAGCTAAACATATAGAGATTAAACATCACTTCATTAGGGACTATGTTCAGAAGGGTGTTCTATCTTTAAACTTTGTGGATACAGAACATCAGTGGGCTGATATCTTTACAAAACCCCTTGCTGAAGATAGGTTTAAGTTCATTCTGAAGAATATCAGTATGGATTTATGCTCAGAATGAAGGTGTTGAGAAGATCTGATATATGGATTAGATTTGAAATTCTTATGTATTTTCTTATCAGATGTTCTGGTTATGTTTGATCTTTTAGACACTATGATTCTGTTATTGCTAACGTTTCATATGTCTAAGTATGATCCAGAATTTCTGTTAAAGCAAAACAGCAGTCACCAGCTATTCCGGATGATGACCACGTGTTCATTCTGAAGGGACAAGCATGTGTGCAGTTGATGAGATGCCGCCCTAGGTAACTGTGCAAATATTTTCAAATCTCACGCTTTCTCCTCTAATGTCATTCAGCATTAAATATAATTGATTCTCTGCATTCTATAACTGTTCCCATTCAAAATTTCATTGCATTTTGTTTCACGTACGGGTCTATATAAACACTTTCCATATTCATTTTACCCTTTTTCACGCATTCATCATCTCTTATATGCATTTCTGTCTCTTCTTTTCTCTCTTCAAAAACCCTAAAGTTAAAAAACCTAAGAAATCTCAGTTGTGCTTCAATGGCCTCTTCATCTAAGCAAGAAGTTGGTTCGTCTTCTCAGCAACAACAACAACAAGATCAAAATCAACAGCAACAACAACTCATTCCGCAAAAAAATTGTTTGATTCCTTTGGATGAGTTAGAAGTTATATGTGAAATGATGGTCGATTTTGATAATCTTGAGGAACACAACATTCGTTTGAAGGAGGACATGTTCTTTCAAAAATGGGAAGCATTATTCGACGGTTTGTGTGGACCAGTTTATCCAGATTTGGACAAAGAATTTTGGGTTCATGCAACAATCATGCCTAAAGCTATTTTTTCCTTTGTTCATGGCGAACCGTTCTCCATTACTGAAAATCTGTTAAGAAAATTGTTTGGTTTGGAATTTGTTGAAGGTGCTTCTAGAGCAATTATAGGAAGAACAGATTGGAATGCTATGAGTACATAAATCTTCAAGTCTGGAAAAGAGTCTACAGATATCAAGGAACTGAAGGATTCTTACAGAATCTGGGCTAAGATCCTTCTGGGTTGCATCTATCATAGAAAAGCAACTGTTTCTCCCAACTATGTTAACAAGGACCAACAATACATTCTATATTTTATTGGTAAACAAGAGAAGGTGGATCTTCCTTACATCATTTTTAACCACATGTGGAATCATGTGAAGGACTCTAGAGAACAATTCGGACTGAAGAATCCCAAGTACAAGAGAAACATCATTCCCTTTGGAAGAATCATTACAAATCTTCTGGTTCAAACAAAGATTGTTGAGGATCTGGAGAAAGCTAGAATTATCAAGGATATTTATGTAACGAGTGAAAGCACTATGAATGCTAACACTCTGAAGAAGATGGGCTTAATCGAGACCATTGGTGCTCCTCCCAGAGTGGACACTGAAGTTCTGACCAGAAAAGCTCCTGCTCTGGCTGACTTTGAATTGTTTTTCAGGAATGAAAATCCAGATGTTGTTGTCTGCTATATAGCTATGTGTAAGGAGGAAGGCTATGCTTATGATCCTATATGGATAAGTAAACAAAATCAAAATATTCTAAGTGGGGGAGAGTTGTAACATCCCGATTTTATTAATATTTTTATTAATTATATTAGTAATTATACTATTTGGTATTTTTAATAATTATTTATTTATTTAGTTATTATGTGATATATTAATTATTTGAAATATTTAATTGTATGTGTGTTTATGTTATTTGGGTTAATTAAGTTGTATGAGAGATATAGTTAATTGGGCCTTAGTAGTAGAAACGTAATAGTTGGATTATGGGTTAAGTCCATTAAGAGAAAAGAGATAGTAAGAGGAGAAAATTAGGGTTTTAGAGTTGGAGTCTCATAACTTATTTTTGGGGAGAAAGGAAAAATAGAAGAGAGAAGAGAAAGAAGGGAGGAGCACTTGAGAGAAGAAGAAAATTATGGAGGAAGCCTTAATTTTCGCAGCAAGTTGCAGCATAGAGTCACCTTGGCAAATCGGGCATATCTCTCAATCCAACCGTTGGATCGTTATGGTAATTGGACACAACGTTCCTGACTCATAGAGGTAAGTTTTGACCGGAGCGATTTTGATTTTGAGGGTTTTAAATTTGTCTGATAAGCTGATTCCCGAACTGGTGTTTAGGTGTGTCTCCAATTGATGTTAGAAAGGATTTCTTTTGGAGAAAAGCTTAGAGCTATGGTGAAAGAGTCCATATTTACCAAGGTAAGGGTGGAGTTCGAATTATATAACCAGGAATATGATGATTGTATGTGGGATTAAGGTGTATGAATTTTGCCATGGATTATTTGTTGTGATTCTGTCATGTTGATTCGATGAAATTAGTTGTTGTTGTGGTGATAATTGTTGTTGTTTTATGCGAAGTTGCAGGATGTTTCATTGACGGTGTATACCTCTATTTATTGGTATAGCGACGATATAGGCTTATGCCTTTGTGATGATGATGTTGTTTGTTGTGTGTGTTTGTTGCATTCATATACATATGCATTTTTGATGACGGCCTGGATTGGCAAACTAGTGACGAAGGCTTATGCCTTGATGCCTATGTTAACTGGCAATTGGCGATGGGGGCTGAAGCCCTCGGTACCACATGCATGTGCAATTGTAGAGTCTCATTATATGTGGCATGAGTGTGATTTATTTGTGACGTGATGTGACTTGAGTTGTTGTTGAATATGACGATGTGAAGTGAATTGTGATAATGTGAAGTTGTAATATGACGGTGTGATAATGTGACAGGTACCGTCTGGAAAATGAAAAATAGTTGTTACAACTATTATTATGTTGTTGTTGATTTTGTTATTATAACTATACAATTTTAAATTGTTGTTATAGCTGTCGTCTGAAAGCTGTAAAGTGATAATTTTGTATGATTTAATTCTAACATATTAATTATCATACTTTTGTTTTATTTTCGATATCTCACCCCTTCTAAATGATGTTTCCCTTACCGTGGGAAACAGACAGGTACTCAAGATAGCGGTGGAAGTTTTGAAGTGATTTTATGAAGTCTTTAGTTGCCGTTAGTCGAGTTGGTGTCTTGCTCTGAAACGTAGCACTCGGGATGGAATTATGATTGCAGTTGTTGTTTGTTGTTGTGTCATTACTGTTGAATAATAAGGAGTAATTATTGTTGTTTTAAGATGTTTTTGGTCGAATAAAAGTTGACGAATAATTATAAGTTGAAGTTTGATCTAGTTGAATAAACTTGTGTATGAATTATAATTTTAAAATTGTAGATGCCGACTGCTATGTATCAAGGATAAATGAAATACAAGTTGTTTGTGGTTTTTAAGTTGAAAATGCAATGCCTCAGGTTTGATGTTTAAAATTTTCCGCACTCTGATTTTAATATAATTGTTGGGTAGATTTGGGGTGTTACAAGTGGTGGGTGGTATGAAGCAATTTGGAAGTGTAATATTAAGCCCAAGAGTATGATTGGAATAATAGTAATTATATTATTATTAGTTAGATTTATTGGATTAAAGGAATAAAAGGAGAATATACAGAAATTAGGTTTCCATGGAGAATAAGGTTTTGGCTTTTGGGAGAATAGTTAGTAAAGCGAAGTTGCAGACAAAAGAGGAACGCGGTTTTGGCCGAGAGAAGGAATTGATCAATGATTGTTGGGAAAAAGGCAAAAGGGAAAAGACTTGCACTCGATCGAATATTAGAGCGGTCTCCAAACTAAGGTAAGAGTGTTGTTCTAACTCTATAATGGGATTTATGATGGATATTAAGTAAGAGTGGGTTTTTACATGATTATTGAGATTGTATGATAATATATGATGGATAGAAACATTTATAGGATGAAATCCCTAAATTTATATGGTCTTGAAATTGTTAGGTTTTAAGAAAAATTGTATTTTGTTGATTTGAAGTATATAGTTCTATCACACCTATGTTTTGATATGCATTTACAATGTTAAGTATCAATGTAAAGTCGTAAACTACGTTTCAATAGTACATACACTTTCCCGGTTTTAAATTTATACTACTGTATATGTGATGTCCTATATGTTTAATATTGTTTTGTTCTACTATATATTATGATATGGAGTGTTAGTAAAATATATGGCTATATGTGCTGTTTTGTCATGAATTACATAGCTTCGTTAGAAAATATGTATAAGTATTGTACTGACATTTCAAGTTTAATAATAATAATAATAATAATAATAATAATAATAATAATAATAATAATAATAATAATGGTTTAATATTATTGATATAATATTTTTTAGGAATTTTGTGTTAGAGAAGAATATTTGAATTATTCGGTCAAACTTAAATTATCTTCAATTCGGTTAGAGTTGTTAATAGGATTGTCAGAGTTGCTTTCGAATTGTTTAGAGTAAAATCTGATAAACCATATATTAAAATTGAAGTTATTTGACCCTTTAGAGTTGTTTTATTATTACTTGAGTCACACCATTAGCCAATTAAACTCGTAGGAGTTGTTAGTAGAGTCGTTGTGCACTTTAGACTTGTAGGGATTGTGTAGTAATTGTTCCTGCTTGCTTGTGATGATGTTGTTAGTAAATTGTGAATTTGTAGGCTGTGATAAAATTGGTTGTGATTATGTTGTTGCTATTTTATGTTGACTATTGTGAAGTCACAAAGTGCATTTTTCCCTCAGAAACAGGTTTAGAGCTAATTCACGTTATTGAGATGCCTCAACAATCTCGGTTCATCTCACTTAAAACAATACCTTGTTCACACATGAATACAGAAGTGACTAATCCTGTTAGAACCCTGAATGATGCAAGTATGCGAATGGTACATATGATGCATATTGAAGATGATCCTAACAAGAGTGACGAGAATGCTTCTAACAAAATCAATGACATCTTCACAAAAGCTCTTGATGTTACACAGTTTGAGAACATGTGAAGCAAGTTAGGACTCTGCATCCTTGAAGAACCATTGAGTCTACAAAAAAAACAGGTGGAGAAGACATTTTGTTGGCTTTGGCAACTTTTATGGCCAAACAGGGGGAGAAGGAATATATGTCACCCCAGAACAACAAGAATGGTGGTTGTGTGTGATCAACAATTCTAATTTGCTCATTTTTGTGTTGATTTGTTTGTGCTTGTGCTGCTCTTGTGGCTGTTTTCTGGTTTGTCTAAGCATTGTGTGTATACTGGTGATGTATGCTGTCTGTTTTGTATTAGCTTGTCTTGATTGTATTTTGGTTACCTTGTGTCCGCTGCAAGTATTTCTCTGGTATGGTGTGACAGGTTGTTTTAGCCAAAAATTTGCCAAAGGGGGAGATTGAAGGTGTTTTCATGTTGGCTGCATTAGTGGTAAAACATACCTGGTTGATATTGTGTTATGCAGGTTGCATATGTGTGAAGCTAATACAGGTTCTGTAGTGAATGTCATGACCGATGTCATGACATCCTTGTGTGACAGCAGGAGCTGTTATTATTTATAAAATATGTTTCCTGATTTATCTCAATTATCAGTTTAGGAAACCTTTTATTGTGTGCTGAATATTTCGTCCAGAAGATCCTGCTGACAGCATATTTTGGAACAACCAGATGGCGTATAAATTAGGTTAACTTGGTTAACCCTAATTTGTTTCTACAAAAGCCCAAGGCCCAAGACTGCATATAAAAAGACTACAATCCTATTTTGGAACGCAAACAAAAGATTTTGTGTATTTTGAAGAACCGTAGTTCTGTAGCTGTCTCGTGTGATCCAAGCAATTGTCTTTGATGATTGCGTTGGAATAGGTTGTGTGTGTTTATTGTCACTCTAAGCTTTTAAGGATGAGTGTATGTCTCTTGATTGAAGCTTTTAAGCAGATCAAGGTGTGTTTTTGAAGAGTGTCTTCTCTCTGTATTTATTTATGTTTATGTATAATCACTGCTGTGATTGAGGGGGAGTGAGTGGAGATACTCAGGTCTAGGAATAGGTTGGAATTGTATTGGGTAGGTCTTAAGTGAGGAGTTGTAAACGGGGGAATTTTACTCCGAATTAATTTTGCGTATATTGGACTCCCTCACTGGCTTGGTAGCCCCCAGAGTAGGTTGTTTGGACCGAACTGGGTAAACAATTCTGCGTGTTCTTTATTGTTTTTATGTTGTCCTGTTATATTTTTATGTGCTGTGTAATTGGATGTCATAACATCCAGTGAGACATCGAGCGTGTGTTACCAGAATTTTCAAAAAGTAATCATTACTTTTTCACATGGCAAGTGAAAATTTTGGTACTTTGATATTCTCTTGTAATGATCCAAAACTATACTACTTGCTCTTGGTTGATGACAATGCATTAACACGTGTATAATTGGTGAAGAACTTGTGAAAATTTGGTTAAGGGCATAACTAGTTATGCATAAGACAAGTTTTATGGTGCCTTCTTTGGAAAATCATAATTTCTTGCTCAAGTAAGACCTAATCATGTTCTAAGACTTTTTGGAAAGCTTAGATGATGTACTTCAACTCTCTTGTTAATGTCTTGGAAGAATTCTTCTTGGATCAATGTGAAAAAAGTCTTGAAAGTTGGTGAAAAAGTGGATAAAAAAGACTTAGAAAATGTTTCTAAGTGTTGGAAGAAACTTCATCAACCCATTTCTTTCAAATGGTTGACTTTTTGAGAAAAAGTTATATGTGAAAAAGTTGTAGATCATGGTTTTCAAAATGAGCTTTGGTTGAGAAAATTTGGCCAAGGGATGAGAAAGTTATGACTTTTCAAAGTTTAGATGGAGAATATGTAATTCTTCATTAAAAGGTCAAAACCCTAAAATGTTAACTTTTTTATTCTTGGTTAATTTCCTTGATTTTTCTTGATCAAATGGCTTAAATAATCATATGTGAATTATTTTGATCCTTAGAAGTCCATAGTTGACCAAATTACTTAAAAGTCAAAGTTGATCTTGAACATTTGACTTTTTTCCAAATGAACTGAAATCTTCTGGATTTCAACTGAGGTATTCGATCCCAACCAACTGAGTGATATGAGTGACTCATAATGGAATATTAGAGATTGTTGGGCCATGGAATCATGGCTTGATCAAAATTCAACTTGCCAGGTGAATTAGGTCAAAAACCCTAATTGTGGACCAGATGAAATTGGGAGTTGTTGAACATGAATTGAAATACATCTTCGCTTAGATATTGATGTGAGAATCATTTGAAGATACTTGAGCTTTTTGAATCATGTCTTTAAGGCCTAAGGATCTTCCCAAGTGAAAGCCTTGATTTCAGTCCCTGATGAACTAAAAACCCTACCTTGGTGCCTCTGAGAGACTTGAGGCTTGATGCCTTGAGATTGGAGATCATTTGTATATGAATGAAATAACTTGGGCTCTATGATTTGTTTTGAGGATCATTTCTATCTTTGGTTGATCCTTAGCATGAATTTCCTGGCTTGAACCTCTTGTCTGAGTACTTGGTGACCAAGTGACTGCTCTGGTTATTTATTTTGAGTTGATGGAGTCTGTGAGATGCCATATGATGTGACATCTTAGGACGGGTCAAAAATTTGGGTATGACACTACCCCCCCCCCCCAAAATATAATGATAACACAACAACAATCCAACCAAATGCACATGCTAATCATTCAACATCTTTGTGATATAACAATTAAGAAACATAGCAGCCACTTATAAGTAGCAATATAACTGTTAATTAACAACATTTCAACGTAGCAAGATTCTAAAGTAGCAATAACAACAACGCCCATATATTCACTCTCGACTAGTCAGGTGTGTTCTCCACCACATAATAATCACCAACATAGCACATTCATACTTGGATATGCCCTATCATTGATAAATCATCACAACAACATCATTCCCAACGTCACATCATCCTCATAATGACATCAACATAATCAAACTTGGTCATAATATATATAGTATTACTCATTGTTACTAATAATCAACAACCAATTGACACAACGTCACAACAACTGTAACCAAGTCATCATAACATTACACAACACCAATTCGATATCAACATGTATTATGATATCACAACAATTTACAATGAACACCTTTAAGTTAGTTATCACACCACACTACAACTATGTCACATCACGCTTCAACTGCGCCACTCAAATCATATACCTCAAAATAAATATCCTCATTTGATTTCCGTCAACTATCGAATCTACAAGTTTCACATCTAGCTTCTGGATCTCTTTATTATCCTCCAAAAATCATTGTTCACCTTTGATATTCCTAATTTTCCACTCTGCAGCGTTAGCTCGCATACAAGTTTCATAAGGTGTTTTCATATTATTTTTACAAGTTTTCAAAGATTACTAAGTTTTATTTATGTATTTTAAGTCAGAGTACAAAACATAAAATAATATAATAATAAAATTATTTATATTTATTTAAAAAGGTCGGCCTGATAGGCTTAAACGATTTTCTTATGATCAGAGGCCTATCTTTTTTAACTAAATAAAATTTTTTTATTTAAAAAAATCTAACCTAACCTAAGCCTGTGTAGGTTGAGTTGTAGGTCTCTGTTAATCGGTCTGACCTATTTGCACATATAAGAATACATACTTGCATGATTCACCCGGCCTTGATACTTGTGATTACTTGTGATTGCATCTTCATAAAATCTAAGAAACTCATACTCGTACACGTTATAGTGTTTGACATTAACAAATTAAAGTCAACATTATCGTATATTTATGGGTTATGCCAGCCACATATACATACTTTCGGAAGGAAGCATCCAATAGACTCAATAAATTACATTTCAACAACTAGCTATATATTGATAAAAGAACAATGACAACGCTGTCAATTTATTTAAAACATACCACTAGATTATCGTACATGTGGTAGATATTCTTGATTGAGTGGTTGGTCCTAAATAGTTAATGTGTTTCACTTAAAGTCAAATAGTGAGGAAGAAAACAAACTTCAAATTTTTATAGAAACAACTTGTAATCAAAATTCATTTATCTCCCAGCTTAACTCTAAATTATTATAAAACTTATCTAAGAAATAAGAGGTTGTATTTTTTAACATCTGATTTATATTTATATATATATATATATATATATATATATATATATATATATATATATATATATATATATATATATATATATATATATATATATATATATATATAGGGCCGTCTGAAAAGGTGTGCAAGGCGGTCTAAACACAGGACCTCACATTTTTTTCATGTTTGAACTATGGTAAAAAATGCCCCCAAACATTATTACACAATTAATATACAGTTAAATTAGGTCCTTTAAAAAAATTTCACGAATCCACTAAAACTTCAATTTCTTACACAGAACCTCTCAAAATATTGAGACGAATATATATATATATATATATATATATATATATATATATATATATATATATATATATATATATATATTAAGAAATATTAACAAATGTAGAGGGTCCCTTAGTACTTCTATAAATATTCTGAGGTTTAACCTCACCTAAATTTTGTATAATAAAAAACAGCGCCAAAAGTAAACTACAAAGATAATGCCTTTAGAAATAAGTAACCACCTAGGACTTTGTATTATAAATTAGCATGTTATGAGTACATTGTGAAATGCAATAGTAAGAGAAATGGCTTCTAAAAAGTTCTCCCTTATTTGTTTGGTTCTGTTTTTGTGTATAATGAGTTTCTCTACTAAGGCAATAGCAAGAAACATTGCTGGTGTTTCTGAATTATATGCAGGTAAGTGAACCTCAATCATACCAATTCCATTTATGTCCTTCATTCAGTAACTATCTGTTACAATTATGTATAAATATAATTAACCAAACAAGTGTTTTTTATATTTGTTATTTTGTAGTTTATGAAGAAATGGGTGAGAATAGGAAACTACTTGAGAGGGTTAAGCCAGATGAACGATGCAGGAGAGGAAGAATTGCTTATGATGTTGGTCAAGTGCACGAGGCAACGGCGTCAAATGTTCCACGTTGCCATAACTATCTTTGATGTATATGTGTTGTGCTAAACATTCATGAAGGAAGTACAGAAATCTAAGAATTTTTATTTTTATTTACTTTGGTCATGTAATTTTTCTTTATAATAAATTTATGTAATTTTTATTTACAATTTTTCTCTAATTATGTTATTTTGCATTCAATATTTATGTAATTTTTTATAATTAGTAAATTGTTACACATTTATTTTTTTAATAATAAATTTCATATATTAAAATTGAGATGAGTACAAAAGATATTCAAACTCCTTATGGAGAAAAGTGAAGTGTAAAAAAAAAATATCAATAATGCTATTTGTACACCAAAGTGTACACCTACACCGTATGTACGGATGGTACTGTTCATGTACGGACAGTACTATTCACCGTCCGTACATGAACAGTGCATATATTAATTTTTTTTAAATATTATTTTTTTAAAAAATATTTTTTTTATGTTTTTTTAAAAAATATTTGACAATACCTGCGGATTTATTTTCGGATTTACCTACGGATTTGATAATACCTGCGGATTTACCTACGGATTTGACAATACCTGCGGATTTACCTACGAATTTGACAATACCTGCGGATTTACTTGCGAATTTACCTACAAATTTAGGTAAATCCGTAGGTAATTTCAAATGCAGGTAAATCCGGAAGTAAATCTGCAGGTATTGCCAAATATTTTTTTAAAAAATATAAAAAAAATATTTTTTTAAAAAATAAATAAAAAAAATATATTAATATAATATTGCACTATTCATGTACGGACGGTGAATAGTACCGTCCGTACATGAACAGTGCCGTCCGTACATACACCAATACGGTGTAGGTGTACACTTTAGTGTACACATAGCATTGCTGAAAAAATATATATTAACTTTTCATCCCAAAATATCCAAATTGGTAAATATATGCATCCCTTCAAGCTATTTTGAAATACCCATTTTCTTGATTAGTTGTTGAATTTCATATGGTGTAATGATGTGCTTATGATCAAGGATTCAACAAATTTAAATTCTTTAAAAACACACTTGAATTCAAGAAAATGAGAAACATGTTTGTCAAAACAAAAGGTTACCATAATGCCAAACTAAAAGACGACAATAATTCGAACAAGTGTCATTGCCATATAGGTAGAAGAAGAAGAATAGACACATAACACCTTGGATGACATTACAAACTCTCAACCTAACCAGTTGACTTTCAAAAACCAAATTTGGCAAGAAAATTCAAATATAAAAATAACTAGTGCATTCACTACAAGAAAAAAAAGAATAGTGATGAAAAACGGATTTCCTTTGGTAATGAAAAACACGACATTCTCAACATCCAAAGAACATAACTGTTGTAGCAATGTCAAATCAATTAATTCAAAAACCTGGAATTATTTCAAAAACCATGTAATTTAACTCTATATATATAACATAACAATCATTCTCATAACTATTATCATAAATAAAATACAAATTATTGAATCCAACATGTCATATAGCTAATTAGGGGTGTGCATTTAAACCAGTTCTTCTGATCCATAACCATAAATTTGGTTTACCAAATAAAAAAATCCAAACCATTTTTTTGTAAATAACTAAACCACTCCATTTACAAAAATACCAATAAGATTGAGTACCCATTTATTGAAATCCGGTTACCATTATTGATCCAATTCACTCAAATTTCAAAAACACTTCTCTATAAAGGAAAAATTAATACTTATTGAATTAATAGAAGTTAATAGAATACCTGAATTATTTTGGAATTCACATTAAATTCATCACAATGAATGCCATTCTTTTAGTTTTAGCGATATTTATTTTGCCTGAAGCGGTGATTAATGATATTGAGAAAATGTTGAATGCTTTTTGGTGGTGTGGAGGTTCTAACAGTAAGGGTATTCAGTGGATGGCTTGGGATCGTTTAGCTTGTTCTAAGAAGGAGGGGGGTCTTAGATTCAGAGATTTTAGAGCTTTCAGTATGGCTATGGTGGCAAAGCAAGGTTGGTTTATCATGAATCACCCGCAAGCTTTAGTGTCCAGATTCTTTATTGCAAGGTACTTCTCTAAAACATCTTTCTCTGAAGCTAATCTTGGTTCTAATCCTAGTTTTGTTTGGAGGAGTATTTGGAAAGCTAGTGATGTTGTTATGCTTGGTTGTAGGTGGAGTATAGGTGACAGTAGTCAGATAAAGGTAATGCAAGAACCTTGGATTCGGGGGAGAGATGAGAGGTGTGTGCATGGGCCACAACAATAAGGTATTTATAATATAGTGGTTAAATATTTGTCGTTGCCCAACGTTAAACAGTAGAATATGAGGTTGATTCGAGAGTTGTTTGATTGTGTAGGAGCGGAAGCTATCACTTATGTCCCGTTAGTGGAGGAAGTTACCGTTGATCGTTTGGTGTGGAAGGAAGAAAAAGATGGCCAGTATAGTGTTCGTTCAGGTTATCGTGTTTGGAATAGTAGACAGAAGCTTTCTATTCGGGAGACTAATGAGGATAACTGGATTGGATTGTTGTCTATTTTTGCCCCCCCCGAGTGAAACACCTTCTTTGCTGGATTTGCTTGGATTGTTTGCCTTCCCGGGTTCAGCTAAGACAACACCATGTCCCTTGTCCTATTACGTGTCAGTTTTGCGGGGTTGTGGAGGAGGATGATTGACATGTTTTTTTCGGATGTCCGGAGACTAACGCGTGTTGGAGGGCAGCAGGTGTGTACGACATTGTTGCACCTCTCCTTCTTCTTTCTAATGACATTCAATCTCTTATTTTGAATTTTTGTAGTAAGGAGGATAGGAAGGTGGCTGGGCGCTTTGCTACGATGATAGAGATGATATGGCATAATAGGAATAATTTTATTTGGAACAATGAGAAGGAGGAGGCGTCAAGGCGTGGGTGGTAAGCTTTTCATAAGTGGCAAGAGTGGTGGTTGGCTCAAAATTCTCGGGATAGCGAGGCTGCGCCCCTTACCACTCATTCTTGGATTCTCCCCCCCCTTCCGGTTGGGTCAAGTGCAATGTTGACACGGGTTTTAATCGTCACCGAGGAACTACTAATAGAGGTTGGTGTATTCAGGATAATTTGGGGAATTTTGTTAAACCCGGTGTTGCTTGGGATTTCTGTTCTAGAAGCGGAGGCGTTGGCTTTGAAGGAAGCTATCCAAGGTGCTTTAGCCCTTCATCTTGATCATGTCGTTTTCGAGAGTGACTCACAACAAGTGGTTCAAGCTATCCATTCCAATATCATAGGAGGCTCTGAATTCAACTTTATTATCCGTTCTATTAAACTTTTGCTTTTTGATTTTCCGAACTTTGAGGTAGAGTTTGTTAAGCGTCAAGCGAATATGATTGCTCATTGTCTTACAAAGGCGGCCAATTCTTGACCACGACGTAGTTATGTTAACAGTATACCTCGTTGTGTTGACTCTATTTTTATGAATGAAAGAAGCTAAGTTTGTTTTGGTAAAAAAAAACATAGGTATTATATTTTATTTTTATGTCAAAAATATGATTTTGTTAACACAGAAGCATTTATTAGATAATGTGTAAACAATTTATTATATAGGTCAACTTACTATGCAAAAGAAAATGAAGAGAGAGAACGCTCCATCTTCTCTCTACCTTTTCAGGTAAAGAGGTTTTCTTTCCTTGCTTCTGAACGGTGGTTTTTTCGCGGTGCTTATCGGAATGGAGTGGTTGTTTGCTAAGAAGAAAGGTTTTAGGGAATTCAGACGAAGATGGGATACTTTCCCTTTCGACGGAGGGCGCAGGATCAGGGAGGATGGATGCTTAGTTTCCATCTTCTTCACTGAAATTCAGGATCGTATTAGGGCTAAGGATATCTTTGAGTTATTTGGGTGTCATGGAAATGTGGTGGAAGTGGTTATCCAGCCCAAGCTGAACAATTTTGGCTGTGAGGTTAGATAATATTGTGATAGACGGTAAGAAGATGCATGCCAATGTTCCAAGGTTTGAAAGGAAGAGGAGGCCAGGGGGTGGAGGGGGTTCGGGAGGTTTAGAGGGGAGAAGGTTTGTTAACGGGCCGGGGAGTAGGTTTGTTAATGGTGGTTTTGGAGGTTCATCATCTACGGGAGTTAGGAACGGAGTTTCTTTTGCCAAGGCGGTTTCCTCGGGTAAGCAGCTGTACCCGGAGAACAGTAGGGTTAAGAAATTTGTTTCTCAAGACGATGTTAAGTGCAGATTTGCCAAGACGTTTGTGGGTGTTGTTCAAATTCTCGGATCATCTTACAATATCCAAACTCATTTTGAAGTCGAAGGTTTGTTTTCTATCAAAGTCACTCCTTTGGGGGACAACTTGTGTCTTCTTGAAGAGAAAGAGGAAGGGTTTATCAGTGAGCTGATAGGAGAAGGTACAACATGGTGGAAGCAATGGTTCAAATTAATCAGACCATGGAATGCATCAGATGTTGAGTCGGAAAGGGTTATGTGGATTCGAATTTATGGCGTTCCATTCCATGCCTGGTGCTCGGAGTTTTTTGTCAGTCTTGCTGAATCTTTTGGATTGTTTATTTGTCTTGATAGAATGCGGCAAACAAGTCTTGTATGGACATAGCAAGGATGATGGTGAGGGTTCCCTCTTCTTTTTCTTTGATGGAAAAAACAGTAGTAAAGATAGACGGCGTGGAATACTGGTTGATTTTCCGAGAAGATTCTTTCGGTCCGGTTCGTATTAAAAAATTTGGATCGTGGAGTGTCTCCAATCATTCTGTTGCTTCAAGTTCAGAAGATTCCTGGTCTCAACCCAGGACCGAGTTAGAGGAAGGGGAGTAAGATGAAGATATCATAGGAGACACTGTTTTATCCGATGGTCAATTTTATCATTCTTCTCGAGGTGAAGATAGTGACCTCCAGAAAAAGGGGAAAGACATGTCTATTCAGCAGGAGTATATTTTCACAAAAGAAGTTTCTTTTGACAGAGAGGTAGAGAAAATTCAGGAAAAGGTGTGGGATAGTCTTGGTGTTTTTCCTTTACACTCTGAAGAAAAAGATGCGGCTGCTTTAGATGGGACTAAAGAGAAGGTTTCTCTTTCTCCTGGTGGGCCCGATAGCAGTGTAGAAGTTGCTCCCTGCAGTGACGTAGGAAAGAGGAAATTGAAGATAATAAAATATAAAAAAGTATCAGATTTTCCTGGGCCTAAAAAAAAGGTTGTAACCCGGCCCAAGAAAACTAAGAGAATTAGATTTGTTGCTTCTCTCAATTTCGGTGGGGCTAGACCTGTGGGTAGTGCAAATTCTTCTGATCCTATTTATCTTTTTTCTTTACCTGCGAAAGATTGTAACAGAGATGGTGCTCGGAGGTATGGTGAGCATTCGGAGGAATCCGATCTTGTTCAAAATAAAAAAAGACATGTGATTTCCTTGAGACATAGGGGGAGTGAAAATTTATGGAAGGCAATTGGCAAGTTAGGGGTGGTTTCATCTCAGACAGAAGATGTTCTAAGGGACAAAATTCAAGATATGGAATTTTGTAGTAGATCGGCAAAAGACGGAGGGAAGGGTGATATCAAGGTTTCTCGATGATTGTTGGAACCTTAAACATTAGAGGGGGATGTAGCGCGGGGAAGAGAAGGCGTATACATCAAATCATTACCAAGGGGAAGGCGGATATCTTTTTGATGCAGGAGACGAAACTCAGATCCTGTTCGGTGGATATGGCTCGTAGTTTTTGGCGTCATGACGGAGTCGATTTTTCTGCCTCAAATTCTGAAGGTATGTCTGGAGGCCTTATCATATTGTGGAATGCTAGGATTATGGAGGTGCTGTTTAGCTTTAGAGGGCCAGGTTTTCTTGGCATTAAGGTTTTGTGGAAGAATAGGCTGTATTATGTTTGTAACGTATATTCCGCCTGTGTTCTGTCATCGAAGCGTGATCTTTGGACTAAATTGCTGGAATTGTAGTCTTGCTATGTTGATGGCGAGTGGCTTATAGGGGGCGATTTTAACGCTGTCAAGAAAAGAGGGGAGAGGATAGGAAGGACTATGGGAGGCAGCCTAGCCGAGTGGGGAGAGTTTTCCAACTTTATAGACAATAGCGGTTTAATAGATGTGCCTTGTAAAGGGGAGAGATTCAGCTGGTACAGCAGAGACGAAAAACATAAAAGTCGTATTGATCGGTTTCTCGTGTCTAACAATATCATCACTAGGTGGGGAGTAATTGGGTAACTTATTGGGTTGAGAGATATTTCCTACCACTGTCCCGTGTGGTTAGTGGTGGATAACGAGGATTGGGGGCCGAAGCCGTTCAAATTCAACAACGAGTGGTTTCAACATAAAGATTTCATGTCTTTTTTGGAGAGGGAGTGGAAGGCGTTGATTGTTCACGGTCGTGGCGATTATGTCTTGAAGGAAAAATTGAGAATTTTAAAAGGGAAAATATTATGGTGGAGTGCTAATATCTTTGGCAAAATTGATTTGGATATGGAGGAAGGGGTGAGGGAGATCAACATTATCGATGATCTCGATCCGGATGTTGTGGTGGAGGAGGAAGTTAGGGGTAATGCTAATAGAAAGTTTTGGTTGAATCTTAAAATCAAGGAGAATATGATTAAACAAAAGGCGAGAGTGAGATGGATAAATGACGGAGATGTTAATAGTAAGTATTTCATTCTCTTATGAAAAAAGGCTTGAGAAGGAATTACATAGGTTCTATTTCTATGGAGACGGGGCTGCTCTCTTCGGTGGCGGATGTCAAAGGGAAGGTATATGATCATTTCAATACTAATTATAAGGAGGAAGAATGGAATAGGCCGATTCTTGAAGTAGGGGGATTAAATTCTTTGAGTATGGAGGATATGAGTTTTTTGGAACTACCATTTGAGGAAGCAGAGATAAAAGAGGCGGTGTGGAATTGTCACGGTGCTAAGAGCCCGGGACCGGACGGATACTCTATTATGTTCTTCAAAAGGTGTTGGGAGTTCATAAAGATAGATGTTTTGAGGTGTTTTAAAGATTTCCATGCGGGTGCTTTTCTCTCTAAGAGTATCACTTTGTCCTTCTTGTTTGGTGGGGTGCATACATAAAATTATTTCCAAGGCATTGGCGGGAAGACTCATAAAGGTTATCTGAAGCATCATTTCGTATAGCCAAAGTGCTTTCGTCCCCGAGAGGCATTTGTTAGACGGAGTCCTTGTGGCTAACGAGTTGGTGGACTATTTTATCAAGGAGAAGAAGGGATGTTTACTTTTTAAAGTCGATTTTGAAAAAGCCTACGACAAGGTTAGTTGGGCCTATCTTCGAACTATGATGCGGAAGATGGGCTTTGGGGAAAAATGGATGAAATGGATGGAGGGGATGGTTTTTTCTATTAGTATGTCGGTCATGGTTAACGGTAGTCCCACCAAAGAGTTTATAGTGGAAAGAGAATTGAGACAAGGCGATCCGATATCTCCTTTCCTTTTTGTCATTGTAGCGGAAGGTCTGAAATGCCTAATCAATAGAGCGGTGGCCAACAGAGACTATGCTGGTTTTGTGATTAAAGATAGGTGCTTCTTAGACGTGCTTCAATTTGCGGACGATACTCTTATGATTGGAGATGGTAGTTGGGCTCAACTATGGGCTATCAAGTCCGTGTTGAGGGGGTTCGAAATGATGTCGGGGCTTGGTATTAATTTTCGAAAAATCAAACTCATCGGAATTAATATTAGTAATAATTTTCTTGATATGGCCACTAACTTTTTAGCTTGCAGCAAGGAGAATAAAGAGTTCACCTTTTTGGGTATCCCAATCGGAAGTAACCCGAGGAGGATATTGACATGGCAGCCATTGTTATGCAAGATTAGGAAGAAGTTGTCCTCTTGGAAAGGAAGGCTTCTAAGTATCGGGGGGGGGGGGGGGGCTTACGCTTTTGAAGTCAGTTTTAGGGAGTTTGGCTATATTCACTTCTTCTTTTTACAAGGCACCAAAGAAGGTAATTAAGGAAATAGTGAAAATCCAAAGCAGTTTTTTATGGGGAGGTGCGGAGGACGAGAGGCGCATTCACTGGGCTAGGTGGGACAATGTTTGTTTGCCTTATGATAAGGGTGGTCTGGGGGTTAGACGGATTGACGTTTTCAACTTGGCATTACTATCCAAGTGGAAGTGGAGAATACTTGTTGAAAAAGAATCTCTTTGGCATAACATATTGAAGGCGAGATATGGCGACATTAAATAAAAGGTGGTTGACAGGGACGGAATCAATGGAGGGAATTCTTTTAAGTCGGCATGGTGGGATGATATTATGTCCTTACAAAAGGTGCAGCCTTTGGATCATTTTAACCATAACTGCAGGTATGATATAGGCAAGGGATATAACACATCCTTTTGGTCTGCTCATTGGTTTTATGCAGGTAGATTAAAGGAGATTTTCCCTTTGCTGTTTTCGGTTTCTTCTCTGCAGAGCGTGGCTGTTGCGCTAATGGGGAGCTGGCAGGTGGACGTTTGGACTTGGGGCGATTTCGGTATAAGTCGTTCTAATTGGGACAAGCCCGAGGTCGCTGCTGACTTGCTTTTGTTGCAACAAATGTTGCAGTCTGTTACGCCAAAGAATAGTGATTATGACCGAGTCATGTGGCAGGCCGAGAAGAACGGTAGCTTCTCGGTGAAAAGCTGTGTTAGCCTTGTTAACGGTGTGCATCTTTTTTCCGGTCCCATGGGTAGACATGATGGAGCGTTCAAACGCGTTAGGAAGATGGAGGTACCGTTGAAAGTAAAAATTTTCGGTTGCAAATGTTTCTTGAACATTATCCCGATGAAGGTTGCGTTATCTAAAAGAGGTATTGCTTTTCCTACCAACAATGGTTGTGTTTTTTGCAATGATCATGATGAATATTCTGTTCATTCTCTTTTATGTTGCAATGCGGTGGATTTGGTTTGGAAAGATGTTGCCGAATGGATTGGTTTCGATGATTATAAGGCAGAGGATTTCAAAGAGTGTTTCTTAATTTGGTGTGATTTCGGTAGGAGAAAAGGGGTTAGAAAGGGAAAGGAGGGCGTGGTGTGGTTGGCAGTTTGTTGGACTGTGTGGTTGGTTCGAAATGGTATTACATTCAAGAGCGATACGTGGAATGTTTCCGACATTGTTTGGGATGTGAAGACCTTGGTTTGGAGATGGTATTTTGTGAAGAAAATTATCCAACCCAATTGTAGCTTTTATGAATTTAGTAGAAATCCTCTTTTTTACTTATCGTAATCGCAATTGGCGTGTAATTATTCTCCCTCCGGACTGTTTTGTTCGTGTATCTTTGTGAACTTCGGTTCCCTTGAATATATGTTTCTTGCTTTTAAAAAAAAATATTAGAAAGAAATTTAAGATGCTTATATTTATCAAGTATACAAACTTTTTGGAGGACAGGACAATACAGTAGTAGGGATTGAATTTCATTCATCAACACATAAATCAACAACCATGTTGAAATTGAAACTTCATAAGATAATAACAGAATTTTTAGTTATATATACAACACCAAAATTCAAGAGAACTTTATTAAAACTTAAATATAAAATAAATAAAACAATACTAATAAACCCATAATCTAAGCGAATAAAATTTGTTGAATGAGTCATGCACAACTTATGTCATCATAATATGCACGTATATTTTAAAACCGGTTCAAGTAAAAAAACTGATATAATTGGTTTTAAGAAAAACTAATTTTAAATTTGGATCAAATAAAAAACCGCTTTTTAATAAGAACCGGTTTTGAACCGAATAGATCCAAATATAAACCGGTTTTAAAAAATTAAATTGGTTTTATCTTATAGCTAATACAATACATTTAATATGAAACATGCGACCATTCAATCTTATAACTAACACTAACATTATTTACACAATACACTTTTGTTTAACTATTTAAATGTCATTGTAACAGCAACATATAAAGCAATGACAATAGCATTGCATTATCAATCATCTAGTGTAGAAAATGGTAGACAAATCACTTTTAGTGTTGGGAAAATAACAAACATAGAGAAAAAGGAGGAACAAAATAACATCACAAGAAATTAACATGGAAATTTTAAAACCGAAGAAAAAACCATAACCGTTGTCAAATGACAATCAGAGAATAATGTTGCTCCCGAAAATTTTCCCTCTTTATTTGAGCCATAAGTTATCCATGACGTTTATTTCGTCATTCAAAAATTGAAGAAAATCAATAAAAAGTTATGGTGATTTTAAAGAAGGGCAATGTGAAAAATGGTTTAAACAGTGGAAATACGATAAAATTCACAAATCTTATTCTGAAGGTGGTATGAGCGGAGTTCCCGCATGGCCCCGACTTTTTCGACGATATCTACAACTTTCGTGTTCGGCTCGGAAGCCAGTTCTTTAAGGAAGGTCGTCAAATTTACAAATTACTTGAGATTTTGAAGTGAAAAATGGTGCTGAATGTAGGGTTTCGTGTCTCGGAAAATTCATATCTCACAATCCGCTCGTCGGATTCGCTCGAAAATTTAACTGGAGATCCGTGCCATCATTACCAAGATTTCGTATGTTCGGACCGAAGGCCAATTATGCACTGAAAACTCCCAGCATTTTGAGGAACGTCGTAGTCTTTCGGTAAAAAGTGCATTTTCGGGTATGTCGCGCCAAGTTTGAAAATTCATAACTTCTTCGATTTTTATCGTATGAAGTCCATTCCGGCAGAATTTTCTCATAAGTTTTGTTAGCTTCGATTCTTAGTCACACATGCTTGTTCAGATTTCGAGCCGAAGATGGAGTTTTATCGAGTTCTTTGAGCGGTACTCACAAAATTCTGCACTGTCGCACCAGATGAATCGGCGTTTCTCGTCATTCAAACAGGCGTATTTTCTTCATCGCTTATCGGATTGAGACGATTCTCGCGGAGACGAGTCACGAATTTGGTCATCTTCATAATTGCATTGGTTTCGTTCCGTAATTCAGAGTCAAACCGAGTTTCCTCGAAAACGAGTCAAAAAGAGATAATTAAGGGCGTTTTGGACGTTTCACCATTCACACTATAGAAGTTATTTTCCTTCACATTCTCTCATAACTTCAATTCACCCAAAAAAATCAAAAACACTTTCTCTCAATTCTCTCTCAATTTCTTTGAATCAAAACTACAAAAACTCACAAAAACTTCATCAATCATCATCAATTCAAGATCAAATCTCAAGAACAAATGAAGATCAAAGCAAGCATCAAGAACCGTTCCTCCGATTGAAGTGTCACACACCTCTCTTTTCTCTCCCTAGGATCTCACGCCACTCTCCCTCCCTAGATCTCTCGGATCCACGTCCGTGTCGTGTTCGCATCGTGTTCATGTTCATCCGATCTTGATCTCTTTGTTTGATCCGATAAATTCACTATAAATCTTGTTAGATCATTGATTTTGTTGCTTGATCCGAATTAATATAATAATTGATGATAATGTTTGATTGTCGATGGACGATTTTTGATAATTGATGATAATAGTCGCTTGTTGTTTGAATGATCCGTGTTGATCTTGCTTAATTGATTCAAATGTGAAACTTAAATGTGGTGTGTGTTAATAATTGTTGATGTTGCTCTTGAATTTAAAATTGGCACATAACATGTTTGTTAAAATGAGTGTGAGAGTTGATTTTTTACTATAATTGATGAAACATTGAGTGGCATTGTTGTAGTGACTAATTGATGATACTACTTCATGGTTTAGTGGGAATTTTATGAGTTTTAGTGACAATTCAAGTGATATAATAGTGCTGGAAGTTTATGGTGTTTTTGTCGATGTTTTGACACTTTAAAATGCATAGAAATCATTGTTGGATAAACATATAAATGCTGGACTTTTTGGTGATGTTTTAGTGTTGATTTGTTGACTTTTTAGTGCTATTTCATTGATTTAATATTGCTGGAAAATTAGTTCATGTCATGTTTAGGTGAATTGTGCAATGGTGGAATTGATTTTGTTGGTGAAAATGCTTGGCAATGCTTGATGTTGATTTGTTAATGATTCTATTTGTTGAGATGTTGCATAAAAAAGTGTTGGTTGATGCTTAAGTTCTACACTTGTTTTGATGTATGTTGAGAGTGTGATAGAAATTTTGTTTTGGTTGAAACTTGTTTGGCACTTCACTGTTATATTGATGTTTGATTTACCACATGAAAATGTTTCTAAACTTGGTTTGATTTTTGATTACACTTGTGTTGCTATTACCACTTTAAAACCATGTTCCATGTCCAAATTTCACTTACAAGTATATGCTATCTTTTACCAACTTATATGAAACTTTGTATTGAGTTTGGTAATGATTTTAAGGCTTTTTTGGGGACTGGTTTTTTATCAATAAAGTGCAGCAAGTTTCATACTCTAATTGCTACTTGAAACCATGTTTTCATTTCATATTTCTACTTGTAAACATGTGCTATCTTTGTGCTATTGTGGTGAGACTTTCTCTTGAGTTTATTTGTGTTTTAGGAGCATTAATGGGACTGTTTTAGCATCACAATTATGCAGAATTTTCACTTGTTCCCTTTACACTACACTGCCATCTTCACAACTCATGAAATTTGATATTTAGTTGTTTTCTTTTGACATAGAACTTGTTGATTTTGGTTGTGGCTTGTTTCTAAGTGTTGAATTGATGTTTCCTTGTGCTACTAGTTGTTATTGAGGTGCTGCACTTTTCTGTTTTGCCTATTTGTCGTGTTTGGCTCGGTTTTGCTATTTACGCGCGTCGTGTCGGCTTTGTTTCATTTTGTCATAACTTTTGATTCAGGAAGAGTTTTTGAGCATGTGAATAAAATTTTTCATACGTAATAATGTTTTCGGAGCTGATGGTGAGACTTATTTTCGGTTTCGGCCGACCTTTTTTATCGTTTTCGCTACTGTCCCATTTCATAAATCGTGCTTCCGAGCCGATTTAATAAATTCCGATTGCATATTTGAGTTCCTTGACATTTTTTTAGCTTACCATGAAATTTTGGTTTAATTTCGACAAGTTTAGTTTTTTATCGTTTTTACTCAGTTTCGCCGTTTCGGTCTACCGTTTGACTTGTAAATATTTTCTTTGGTTTTCATAATACTTGAATACATATTTGATTAACATTTGAGTGCTATTTCTGGTTGTTATCTTACTTTCGCTCAATTTATGTTTTAAAAGTGTATTAATGTCAAATTTCTCATTTCGTTATCCTTTTTCGGTGTAAAGCACCAACGCAATTCCGATTGCGATGTTTGATATCTCTAACTTGTGTGCTAGTGTGCAAGGCATTTGGATAGTCACCGATCGACGCTTATCACTTGAGTGTTCCGCTTTATTTACGGGACACAATTTCATTCACTCCTGTCGTGTTCTCATCTTGGAGACACGTTTCTTTTACTTTATATCTGTTTGCTTGGATTGCTTTGCTAGCTCGCTCACGGGATCCTTAGTTTTCTTGCTTTCTTCGCTGCAGTTTACGGATCATAATCCATTCGGTATTGATCCCGTTTTATTTTATTTTTCTTGCACTTTATCGCTTTCTCGCATCATCCTTTAACATGAGAAGTAGGACCTAGACATGCATTTGGCCAAGACCTCGAAAGAGGCTCTGTTTTTGTTGGTGTGTTTATATTTATGCTTTGCGGCAGGGAGTCACGGTGTAATAAGACCTATATGGCACTCCGTTAAGTCCTCATGGAAGGCACGCGGAAAGGGTTAACAATCAACTCCCGCCCAGTCTCATCGAGTCCGTTCGGTATGCACACGCTAGGCGTTGCTTGCTTCTGAACTAGCACAAGATCTTGTTATCGAGTATGTCAGGAAAAGGGTTCATGCAGCCGGACCCCCCGCATTTCCTATAGCTCACGTTGCTCGACGTTGATGCTCGGTGTACGCACGCACCGTTTTCCTTTTGGATCCGTGACGACTTGGTTGCTGAGAGGGATCCGCTCCTCTTGTCTATGGCGGGACCGCTTTTCTACCACTCGGTCAGTACCGTTGGTTTTGTTTGCTTTACGAGCGGAGCTCGTTTGTGTGATATTATTGTTTGCTTTCCCTTCTTCCCCGTAGGTTGCTAGTTTAGTTTATACTTGTACCGTTTGTATGATAACATTGGGTAGCAAGCTTTCGCCCTTAGCTTAGGTTTTCCTCATGCATTTTTTAAAACACAAACCACACTCTTTGATTTTCTTTTCTTAAGAGCTTGTTATTTCCGCTCCATTCTCAAGCATAAGTCTCCAAAGGTCGAGCAGCGGAGTGGAATGTATCTCGTTCACCTAAAAAACACAAAACAAATAGAAACTAGTTAGCCGAGCTACGGTACCTCTGATTCCGCAAAACGGATACATAGGAAGCGGGGTAGGGCCCGTGCGAGTATAACTCTTTCTTTTCCCTACATTTGGCATGCATTTTAGTTTAGATTTAGCGCAGTTTGCTTACACACCCATAGTTTTAGACACAAGCGTGGATACCATCGAGTACGATGGGCGCGTGGGGTGCTAACACCTTCCCCTCGCGTAACCGACTCCCTTACCCTTTTTCTCTGGTCGTGAGACCATTGTTTTGTTTTGTGGTTTGTTGGCATTCCCTTCCTTTTTCAAGATAAATATGTCAGTGGCGACTCTGTTGATTTTCGCAGTAGCGACAAATAACATAATGTGAAAATTGTTAAAAAAAATAGACTATCCTCAACCACCCCAAAACACCCGCAGTCTCCAAAACAAATATATAACCACCTCTCATAACACTTTAAAACAAGAGTATAAGAAAAAAATATAAAAAGTCAAATACAAGTTTAAAGTATTTTTGACTGGTACATCTTATAACGAAGAACTTGAATCTTATATATAGCCTTGAATTCACTTTTCCATCACTAAACTAAGCGATGAGGGACTTAGAAAAACTTTAATCCTATATATAAAATACAGTGGAATATGATTACAAGTTATTGAACATAATGAAAGAATATCTAGAAATTAGTTATAATATGGAAGGAAATGAATCATAGCAATTATGTGTTGAATCAATGTAGTTATGGAGCTGATATTGCTCCTTTATGTCCCCACAAGATGGAGGAGGGCTCATCGGTGCCAATCTTGGAAGTTAAAAGCTGATGTCTATCCCGAGATTGAGGTTTGGTCAATAAGTTCACAAGCTGGTGGTTAGAAGGAACATGAGAAACATGAAGTTCTTTCTTTGCGACAAGGTCTCTAACAAAGTGGTAATCAATGGCGAGGTGGTTCATTTGTGAATGAAAAAAATGATTGGCGCATAGATAATTAGCGCCAATATTATTTGTGAAAATTGTTGGAGGTTGGGGTAGTTGAATGCCAAGTTCAAGCAAGAGTTGTGGATTTTCGGTCATTAGAGTCTTCTCCCCAATCAACATCATAGAAGGTAGTGAGACTGATGGTGGGAGTTCGAACAACATGTAAACCATGAGTGAGAGTATGTTTTAGATAGCGTAACACACGCTTTAATGACTGCATGGTGGTGGTTGTAGGGGACTGCATTTGCTTTGATAATTTGTTGACTGCAAAGGCCACATCTAGACGTGTAATAGATAAGTATAGCAGGGATCCAACAATGTTGCGATAATGGGACGCATCACTATCAAATAAAGTAGAATCAGAAACATAAGAAGTGGTTGTGGCCATAGGAGTATGTAACGCCCGGAAAAACAATTATTTGCTTAATTTAGTCATTTGTGATATTTATCAAAATTTTTGCGTTTTTAGATGACTTAGTCGGTATTAGTTCGGGATAGCGGAGCGATAGTTAGTCGAGAATTTTAATATTTTTTGTATTAGAATTATTATTAGAATAATATTTAGAGTTTTGGGAATTTTTTGAGTAATTAAGATTAGATCGAAAATAGTTGAGTTAAGATGTATGTGTGAAATAACAATTTTGAGAGTATTATTTAGTAGACCCATTAGGACTATAGTGGCCCATTATAATAGTTAGCCATTATATTATTTTTCTATACCACATTAGAAGAGTAGTGGTAACAGCAAAACAGAAAAAAATACCTATATCACGTAGAAAAAGAGAGAATAAGGGTTTTGGGGCAAATTGGGCAAATAAGGGTGGGATCTGATCTTACCGAGCAGATCAGATGGCCGACAACAAAGAAGGCCTGAAATCCGGAGCGGTTGAGAGGGGAAAGATGGTTGTACCTGTAAGGCACTCCGATGCTAAAGTAATTATGTTATCCACAATGTACAACAAAGTGAGAGATTTTGGGGGTAAGAAAAGATTACCTTGCCCTCTGGGATTAGAGAGCTATTTATAGGGTATCCCTAAGCGAAATTGGCTCCTCTTTCCAAGGCGTGGATTTAGGTAACGCATGAGCTGGCCGCTTACCGGACACGAGGCTCTCTCATGGTCGGTTGTCTTCGGTGTTTGCCCGAAACGGGCCGGGGGAGGCTGTCACGCGCGTGTCTAGGGTGCCTTGGGCCGAAGGCTGGGTTAGCCCAATAGGGGAGATTGGGACAGTCCAGAACAGGAGCCCGCCAAGTCGTTGCTTCTGCTCGTGGGAGCGACGACTTAGAAGAATTTGATCCGGGGGATCTTCCGGGGACATGTGCCCTGTGTATCCGAGGAGGGTTGGCCTAAAGCTTCCGTGGAGAAGAAGGGTCAGGCCGGGAGCTAGGAGGCGTGTTGCTTCAGAAAAGTCAGTTGGGGGACGTGTCGCATTTAATGCGAAATGATGGCTACCCTACTCGTAGGCTACTAGGGTTAATGATGGCCATACTGTTTCGTAGAGCTTCATGTGCGGCGCACGTGACGTCTTCAATAGCCTATAAATATCAGGGTTCACCATTTTCCCCAAACTTTTCAAATTCTCCTGCTTCGTTTTCTTCCCTCCGTTGCCGACCGCGAGCTCCGCCGTATTTTTCTTCTTACAATCTTCGTTCTTTTTATCGGAATCTTGCTTGTAAGTTCGTTTTTCCCTCTGTTTTTAGCTTTTCATGCTTTGATTGTTTTTAGGAATCGTTTGCATGTGGTTAGGGTAGACTTTTAGGAACGATTTTGATGAAGATATAGGATGAAGCTGGTGGTAGACGACGGAGATAAATGATTTCTCTGTCGGTGACGGCTGTATATGGTTGAATCCTTCGCTTAGAGCCACCAGCTTGTTCGTTGATTGTCGTTTTGGAGTTCTGATTATGCGTAAATGTGTCTTTAGTGTATCTCTGGGAAAATGGGTCATTGTGACGTAGCATGGGTTTTTGCTTTTCCCTTGGGTGCGAGTCTTCTTCTGCTTGGACTCTGTTTTCCTGAAGAAGGGCAAGGTCGTGGGCCATTCGGTCCCCAGACCGTTGGTGCACCCTTTCACTCTAAATGATGGTGGAAGGATGTATTTGATTTAGCTGTTGAATTCACTATTCTCCCCTGTGTTTCAGGTGAATATGGTCGATGCAGGGCGTCTGTCATACCCCAAAATTTGGCCATACTATTTCTCCTATTCAAGTCCAAATCAATACACAAAACTCCAAAACACACTCTCCTATACAAGGCTCAGAAACTAGGGTTTGGTTTGTTCAAAGGAAAAACAATGAATCAATGGCTCCAAGGCATCCTATATGGCTCAATATATCTCACATTATCTCTATGACAAGTATCAAGTCTCAGCTCAAAGGATTGATCACTCAAATGTTCAGAAAGTCAACATTCGACTGGGTTGACCTAAAAGTCAATTGTGGGCAAAGTAAAGTCAAAACTCCTGATTTTTTGTCAAGATCCTTATATTGAAATATCATTCACCATTTGATCAAGAATTGATCATGGTTCATCAAGGAAAGATCAAAAATCAACAGATCAAAAAGTTTCTAAATTAGGGTTTGTATAGGAGAAAGTCAATTGAACTTTGACCAGCCATAACTTTCACATGGAACATCAGAAATTTTCCATCCAAAGCTCATCTTGAAGGAAATTTGATTCTCTACAATTTTGTCCCTCACATGCCAAGTCTAAAAATGCTTCATTTGAGAGATATGGAGTAAAACATTATAGGTCCTTTTCCAAAGTCAACAAAAAGTCACTTTTTTCAAAGGAACACATAAGGAGCATGGAAAATAATTTTGATATGAGACCAAAGACACTGGTTAGAGGACTCTCTAAGGTTTCTAAAAAGTCCTATAACTCCTCCATACCTCAAAAATTGAGAGAGATAGGCCTTGTCAAAGTAGGACTATTTTGGAGAGAAAAATGTGAAAGAATTGGAATATTTTTGCAAATGGGCCCAAGTTATTTTGATTCAATCTTGATCCACAAGTTATCCAAAGCCTAAAAACCAATTGCCACGAATTTACTTGAATTATGTGATTTATTATGGATTTTTATTCAAATTAAAAGTGATTAAAAATCAAAATAAATCACATAGTTGCAAGAAATTTGATTTGATTCTATTTCTCTTCAATTCCAATCATCATTAATGATTAAATACTCAATATTTCAGTAACAAATTAGTGACAAAATTGGATTGGGGAAAAAAGATTGATATTAGCTAAATTTTGAAACATATTTCATCATATTTTCCAAAAAATTCAAACAAGAATTTAATTGGATTTTCTTCAAGATTAATCAACCCTAATCCATCCCTATAAGTATACAAAAAATCCTAGGGCAAGCATTCACGAAAATTCGGCAAGAGGAACCCTAGAGCCGATTCCAAAATTCCAAGAAAATCTCAAAGTCCAATTCTGAGATTAAAGCCAATTCAAGGTGTTCTAATCATCCATACACGTTCCCTGAAGACCATTGAAGGTGTTTGGATCCTTGCTCGACATCAATAGCTCCAGAATTACCTCCAATAAGCCAAGGTATGTCGAAACTTTTTTTGATTCGATTGCATTAATTCATGAGGCACAAACATAAATTGAGTGCATAATATTGTTTGTTATGGTCTGATTACCGTTTCTGGAAATTTTGGTGAGTTTTGAACGTGGGAATCTGAAACCACCATATTAGGGTTCATTAGCTTGATTTAGGGCTTTTTGCTCTAGCCCAAATTAGGATAAACTATTGGCATATTCAAGTTCAGGGGATCTGGACGATTCAAATGCATAGGTCGCAAAACGTTTTTGGTTCGGTTTGCATGTATTCGCTATTTTCAGGTCACGCATCCATAGCGCTTTTTCTAAAAAGCGCTGTAAAAGAGGCAGTTGCAGAAATCCAATGAAGGAAGACGATGAGCTGGCACGATGCGATTGGCCAGTTCGAATCTGTTTTTGGCGCGCGTTGGCTGATGGACGAATGGATCCAGCGTGATATGAAACACGCTCTACCCTGTGCCCTCATCATCCTGGCCCTCCATCTGATCAACCACTTAATCCAATGCCCAGAACACGCATGTGCATCAAGGACCATCACGCGCGCGCCACACTGGATCACCCAGTTAAGTTTTCAATTTTTTTTTATTTTTAATTATATAATTCTTTTATTTTATTTCTTTTCATTAATATATATGTATATTTGTTTATTCGTTTTTTTTCTTTTACTAATAAAACTAGTTTTCTAAATTCCTTTTTTTTTTATAATAATAATATTTATTTATTTCATCATACTTATTATATTTATATTACTTATATTATTATTATATTTATTTTATTTACTAATATTTATTTATTTACTCACATTTATCTTATTTTATTTTATATTTATTTATCCTATTTATTTTATTTATAAACTTATTATATTTATATTATTTATTTTATCTTATTTTTATTAATTATTATTAAAATTAGTTTAATTATTTAAACATCTTTGATAAAATCATATTAATTTTATTTAACGCCCGAATCAGGGTTTACAAGAACACTGTCCTACACTAAAATATTATTCTTGTGTATTCTTTTCAGGATTGACTTCTCAGATATCTTCCGACTACGCGCCTGATCAAGATCCGAAGCTAAGTATTCAATTTAATTATTATTATTTTAAAGTTTATTTTGTTTCTTTTAATTAGGGTTTGCCTTTAAATAAATCTTGCCTACATTCACTTTTCTGCCCTTGCTTTGCCATTTTTCAGGGTTAACCCCAAGGCTTCCTCCGACTGCCAACCATATCAGATCAAATTAAAAGCTAAGTGTTCTTTTCTATTTTAAATATTTGTTTATTTTATTTTATTTTTATTAGGGTTAACCCTAATTGACTCTGAATTGATAATGCACTCACCCTACTTTTGCTTGCTATTTTTTCCACCTTTTCAGGGTTTGCTAACCGTCAAGGCTCGAATAGTCAGTAACCCTAAACGTTAATCTCCTTTATTCTTTTGCTTTTATTTATTTACTTATTATCCTCCACTGGTTTCATTTTCCCTTCCCCCCGCTGGTTTCATTTTCCCTTTCCCCATTATTGCTTTAATTGTTAATATTAGTTGCTGTGGTTAGTAATTTTAGGGAGTGCAAGCCTGTAATTAACCTAGAATAACTAATTAAAGATAAATTTCTGAATCAAATCACGTGATTGGTGCACACACGCACACTTTTGGGGTAATCTCTCTGTTGCCTGTTGCCTGTTGCCTTGTTGCCTGTTGCCTTGTTGTTTTTGCAGAATAGCCATGTCCCTCGAATACGAGGACACCTCAGCCATATTGCCTTGATAAATACAAAGGTCATAAGACCCTAATGATGCTGCCTTCGATACACCAATATGACCTCGACCCTCGGAAGTTGCCTACGAAAAGGCTGAGGTATCCTCTGGCTGCCTACGAAAGGCTATTCTGATTCTTCCCTTAGACTACCTGCCTCTCTATGGCATGGGACAGTCTTATAGCGAACGAACTCTCGATGACTCTTCAACCTCCAAATGAAAGGCTTCCTGCCCTCTTATGGCATGGATAGACCCTTTCACCCGGAAAGGCTAAAGAACATCTTTCATCTAACCAGGTAATTGCCCCTAATTGCTTTGCCTTGCTCTAAAAACTTTTTTTCATATTCTTTCTCATAAACCTTCAAAATGGCTACGCTCATTTACGAGCTAAAGTCCATTTTCTTTTCTTCTACATTTCTGAAAACAAAGAGCAAAGCAATTAAGAGCCCATGGAAAACAATAGATGCAAAGGGTGCCTTACACCTTCCCTTTGCATAATTACCCCCCGAACCCTGTTTTTATTTAAAAGGTTTTTCCTGTTCTTTTAGCCTTTCCGATATTTGGATAAAATAAAAGTCGGTGGCGACTCATGCTTAACCGCGACATTTTCAAATAAAAGTCAGTTCACCGTATTACAGAACTAGCGACTCTGCTGGGGACTTTCGATTAAAAGGAGGGGTTACCTTAAAAGTTTAGGATTCACTTAAATGTTTTCTATTGTTTGCTTTGTTTGATTTATTTTTCAGGGCTGTTTTGGTTATTTTACTGTGTGAAAGATCCTAACCCGGATCTGAGTACCTTAGGTAAATGGCATGAGATCAAGGAGACTGCACAACATTTACTGATGTGGTTGATCTGATGGCCATCGTTAGTGTGACACATTGGTTTGTCCTGGTATTCCTTGGGATCCGACCTGAGGAAATGCTTGGCTGCCGCGTGGTGTCATTAAGCACTAATTTGCCCTTAGAACCTTAGTCGAACTTGACTCTGACCTATTAAAAAGTAGTGAGATGCCTGGCTTTGGTTCCGACTGGAGTTGGTTGATACTCGAAGCTACACTCATATGGACTGGACTTTCAGGACCTTTTCGGTTGGCGATTCGATTGCCGAACTGAGATAAGCGCCTTCGAGAAAGGTCAATGATATGAGCTCCTTAGAACCCGATCTTTATATAGGACAGGTTTGAACCGACTAAACTTCAGGGGGAGGGTACGCACCTCTGGACTACATGCAAGCCTAACCCTAAGGCAAAATTGTGTGACTTATGTGACTTGCGTGACTTGTGCGACTTATTTGTGTTTGCTGCTAACCCTCGTTTCCTCGCAGGTTTTGCTAAAAGGACTTGTTTGTCCTTACAATCTCACACTAAGTCTAATGAACTGCATTCGCATAACATTATGGCATCATGACATCATAAGCATAACATAATTAACTAACCCTTTCAAGGATCTTAGGAATTTAGGGCGCGCAATTGCAGGTGCTCTGATCAAGGGCTGAATACCTATCTAAGGGCAAGAAGATTTATTTTCCTCTAGCCATATGCCTTCCAATTCAGAGACTCGGTGCCTATCAAGGGGTAAGAGGATTTATTTTCCTCTAGCCATGTACCTTCAAATTCAGAAGTTTCCGAATCAGAGGCTATGACCCACTGGATATGGTGAGCTCGATTCCCATAGAAGAACATCCAAAAATCAGAGTTCTTCAAACAAAGACGCGACTAAATCATTTTCCAATGTTGCTAACTAAATTTCCTAAAGATCCTTGAAAATATTGCATCTGCATTCATAACATCGCATCACAGGTTTTCACCACAGGTTTCTCATCCTTCCTCGCTGTTTATTTCAGCACCATGGATCTCGAACAATCACTTAAGGATCTCCAACTCAAAACACTGAGTTCCAAGCCTTGATTCTGAATTTGTCCAAGGGGAAAGATGAGCTGAAATCCCTTCTGACTAAGAAGGAAAAGAAGACCAAGAAACCTAAAGGTGTTCTCAATCTGGGAAGAAGGTTCAAAGGCCCTCTCAAAAAGGTTGAAGAAGCTGAAACACCCAAAGAGGGAAAGAAGACTCTGGGGAAAAGGCTTAGACCGATCTTGGAACTCAGGGATGCTGAAGCCTCTGAAGACAGTGACGAAGATGAGCAAGATGATGATTCTAGTATCAAGACTGAGGCAAAAAGTAACCATGATTCTGCCAAGCCCTCTGAAGAAGAAGAGGATTATTACAATGAGGATGAACATCCTGATGACAAATACAAGTTGCTTGAGGAGCGTATGAAAGCCATGGAAATTCAGAAGATACCTGGACTGGATTTCGAAGAGCTAGGACTCATCTCTGGAGTCGTTATCCCTCCCAAGTTCAAGACTCGGACCTTTGCTAAGTATGATGGAGTCTCCTGTTCTAAACTACACTTGAGGTCTTATGTAAGGAAGATTCAACCTCATACTGCTGATAAGAAGCTCTGGATCCACTTTTTCCAAGAGAGCTTATCTGGAACTCAACTCGAATGGTACTATCAACTGGAGAGTACCCACATCCGTACCTGGGAAGATTTGGTTGTTGCTTTTTATCAGCAATACCAATACAACGCTGACCTCGCACCAACTCGCATGCAACTACAAAGCATGTCTATTGGACCCGAGGAAAGTTTCAAGGAGTATGCTCAAAAATGGAGAGATCTAGCTGGAAGAGTCAAACCCTCTTTAGATGACAGAGAATTGGTCGATATGTTTATGAGTACACTGACTGGTCCTTTCTATAGTCATTTGCTGGGAAGTTCATCATCTGGATTCACTGAACTCATACTGATTGGGGAACATGTCAAGACTGGCATTCGAAGTGGTAAGATTCAAGTGGCTACATCCTCAGGTACTACAAAGAAGAATTTCATTGGGAGGTCAGATTCCAATGCTGTGAATGGGCAGAAAAGGATAAACCATGATCAATCTATTGGGGCAGTTCTGAGCTCCACACCGGCGCTTCAACAAGGTCGTCAAAACAAACAAGATACACCCAGACGTCAATTCACAAAGATCAATATGTCTCTAGCTCAAGCCTTACAACATCTGCTAAAGGAAAATTTGATCACCCTGAGGGATCCTCCTAAGAATCCTAACACCTCTGCTCCTAGTTACAAGCCCAATGCGAGGTGCGCATATCATTCTAATAGTCCTGGCCACGACACAGAGAATTGTTGGCCGTTGAAGAATAAGATCCAAGATATGATCGACGCTGGTGAAATTGAGTTCGACCCTCCTGCAACTCCTAATGTGATCATTGCTCCCATGCCTAATCAAAACAAGATTGCTAATGCTGTGGATGGCTAGAAAGATAGACTTTTAGATCATTAGATTTACTTTCACTTGCAATTTCTATCCTGTTTGTTTAAACATTCGACTTATGATAGACATTATCTGTTTTATTAATCATTATCAGTGCATTGCATATGTTTGTCTTGAATAAATTATTTCGCTGTCACTCATTTTAAATTATGTCTTCACTTTGAATATGTTTTGTGATATTCAACTCCTGCTAAGCTGTAAGCCTTTTAAGGGAGGATGACGAAAACGATACCGCAACCTCACACAATATGCTTTCGAACAGACTATGCTAACGATGTACAAGCATTGTTTCAATTCCTAAACAGTGGAGATATAAGGATGTTAATCCCTCGTTAACCCCTTCGAGCCTAAGAAGTAGAAGTTTCTTTCTTGTACTAATTAAAATCCTTGGTCATAACCTAGGGCAGGGTAGTTCTCAGTTAATTTGGCTGTGCATTCTATTTTAAGAGAATCATTCAGTATACCTTTCAACAAAGGTTTCAATCACAAGCGTTCATCCGTACACATCAAAGAAGTGTTGGAGATGTCAATCAAAAGCCAATGATGGTTCATCAATCATTAAGCAAGGCAGTCAATATCTTTCAAAAAAAATGAAAAAACATATATACAAAGAAAAGCCTGCTAAGTCAAAAATAAAAAAGATGACTTAGGCAAAAATCAAGGCATCTCGCTGACTGTAAGCTCAAAATATACAGTTCAGGAAAAAGTTAGGGATATCAAAAAGATGAAAAAAGAGAAGTCAGTAAATTCCTGAACAACACAATGTTGGGACTACCAAAAGGAAGAAGTGACTGCCATCTCAAAAGTTCTCTTTGCTTGTGAACCATCATCATGATCAAAGGTGCAAATCCAAAAGTCTCTTGGAACCTGAATGCATAAGTTGAATTAACTGAGCTTAGGACTGAAGATTATCACGAAAAGGGGTGGGTACAATCAAATTTTGAGCCATTATCCTTTGTTTCTTAAACCGTGAACCAAGCCACGTTACAACCCTTGAAAGTCCTAATTGAAGCATGGTTAGTTCGAAAGCATACTGTCACCAAAATGGTATCCCGACTCCTTAAGGTTTACTAAAATGCTGAGTCGATATTTCGCTTCTACAAAAATAGCATGTTTTTACAAATATCACGCTTTTACATCTCCTATTTTAATGTTTTTCAAAAACTCAAGACAAACGTATGCATTGCATCTCATGAATTCATTATTAAACAAATTCTGCTACATAATTTCAAATGTTAGCAACAGAAATAATTTGCACAGGGTACAACTAATGACTAACAGTTATCCCGACAGACAAGATCACTCCAGAAGCAATGTCTCCTACGTATACAAGGGGCATGGCACGTTTTGCCCAATCAATCTGGGGCAATCAGGTCAAGATTCCAAGAATATTCCAAGGATGCCAATCAGGGACATACATCCAAGAAGACCTGAAGCTACTTCTCAAACAACATAGGACATGGTTTTGGGCCTATGATTACTAGGGGCATGTCGCCCATAGTTCACATTTCATAAAGTCCTCGCGAGGCGAATCTTTCCAAAAGTTCCTACTAGCAGGGGCAAATTTATGCAAGACCAGTTTGACATCTTGATCAATACTCAGTGGTGTGTCCTAATCAAATCCAGGAATGGCGGTTACTATAATACTGGGGGCAACTTTCACCCATGCCTCCCCACAGAGTAATTATTAAGAAGATATCTTCAAATGCTCTCGTCCCGACAAAGACATGGCTCCCCAACAAAGTTTACATCTTCAACACCACTGGTTCTCCAACACTTTTCTCTTCTCCAACATGGGTTACTAATACTTTTGTCCCCAATCAGGGTCCATCAAGTTATTGATCATCCCCAAGCAAGAATCATAAATTCCCAGCTGAGCATCTTCAAATAAGATCAGACATCAAAATCACAAAGACAAATAGATTTATTTCCTCAATCGGGATGCTTCAAAATAGCATAAATCATGTTTATACATCATATATCATAGTGAATTCATAACGTACATACGTCTCATTACATATGCATAACACATTCATTTCAAAAAATTTACAATGCATGCATCACGACATTGCATAAAACTAATGTTTCTTTTGCAATCTACTTATACATCTTCTAGATATAATGCAGATATAATCAAGTCAACGATTTAGTCCTGACACTTAATCAAGACGAAGATTTAATTCCGATACTTAATTTTGGATTTCTTCCAAAGATAGCTCAGAAATAATAAAGACGAAGATTTAATTCTGATACTTAGTTCCGGGTATTCTCCAGAGATAGTTCGGAAATAATCAAGACGAAGATTTAATTCTGATACTTAGTTCCGGGTATTCTCCAGAGATAGTTCAGAGGTAATCAAGACGAAGATTTAATTCTGATACTTAGTTCCGGGTATTCTCCAGAGATAGTTCGAAAATAATCACCCTTCCCAAGTCTAATTCAGTTACTACGAACGGTGCTGACACGATCAATCTCCAACAAACATTTCTCAACATAGTGAGCTCAGATTCAACCTAACACACGGTTTTCTAGACATCTACGGATGCAAATTGGGTATAGTCTAACGCACGACTCATCCTTCGAGCCTAACACACGGTTTTCCAAACATCATCAGCCGATGCAAACTAAAGTCAGACTAACGCATGACTCAATCTATTCTCCAGAAATGATCTAATGAACGACGTATTCTGGTTCTCAATTCTATCAAGCTCGATGGCATCTTCAAGCCCATCTCCGACAAAAGTCCCAACTTCAGCTAGGGCAAATTTCTTGGTATTCTAGTGTCCAATCATCTTCCACCTTCAGATACCGACTGGCATACAAACCACTCTACATCTTCAGGTTTAAGATAATTAAACAGGGGCATCTGTCATACCCCAAAATTTTCCCATACTATTTCTCCTATTCAAGTCCAAATCAATACACAAAACTCCAAAACACACTCTCCTATACAAGGCTCAGAAACTAGAGTTTGGTTTGTTCAAAGGAAAAACAATGAATCAATGGCTCCAAGGCATCCTATATGGCTCAATATATCTCACATTATCTCTATGACAAGTATCAAGTCTCAGCTCAATGGATTGATCACTCAAATGTTCAAAAAGTCAACAGTCGACTAGGTTGACCTAAAAGTCAACTATGGGCAAAGTAAAGTCAAAACTCTTGATTTTTTGTCAAGATCCTTATATTGAAGTATCATTCACCATTTGATCAAGAATTGATCATGGTTCATCAAGGAAAGATCAAAAATCAACAAATCAAAAAGTTTCTAAATTAGGGTTTGTATAGGAGAAAGTCAACTGAACTTTGACCAGCCATAATTTTCACATGGAATATCAGAAATTTTCCATCCAAAGCTCATATTGAAGGAAATTTGATTCTCTACAATTTTGTCTCTCACATGCCAAGTGTAAAAATGCTTCATTTGAGAGATATGGACTAAAACATTATAGGTCCTTTTCCAAAGCCAACAAAAAGTCACTTTTTTCAAAGGAACACATAAGGAGCATGGAAAATAATTTTGATATGAGACCAAAGACACTGGTTAGAGGACTCTCTAAGGTTTCTAAAAAGTCCTAGAACTCCTCCATACCTAAAAAATTGAGAGAGATAGGCCTTGTCAAAGTTGGACTATTTTGGAGAGAAAAATGTGAAAGAATTGGAATATTTTTGCAAATGGGCCAAAGTTATTTTGATTCAATCTTGATCCACAAGTTATCCAAAGCCTAAAAACCAATTTCTACGAATTTACTTGAATTATGTGATTTATTATGGATTTTTATTCAAATTAAAAGTGATTAAAAATCAAAATAAATCACATAGTTGCAAGAAATTTGATTTGATTCTATTTCTCTTCAATTCCAATCATCATTAATGATTAAATACTCAATATTTCAGTAACAAATTAGTGACAAAATTGGATTGAGGAAAAAAGATTGATATTGGCTTAATTTAGAAACATATTTCATCATATTTTCCAAAAAATTCAAACAAGGATTTAATTGGATTTTCTTCAAGATTAATCAACCCTAATCCATCCCTATAAGTATACAAACAATCCTAGGGCAAGCATTCACGAAAATTCTACAAGAGGAACCCTAGAGCCGAGTCCAAAATTCCAAGAAAATCTCATAGTCCAATTATGAGATTAAAGCCAATTCAAGGTGTTCTAATCATCCATACACGTTCCCTGAAGACCATTGAAGGTGTTTAGATCCTTGCTCGACATCAACAACTCCAGAATTACCTCCAATAAGCCAAGGTATGTCGAAACTTTTTTTGATTTGATTGCATTAATTCATGAGGCACAAACATAAATTGAGTGCATAATATTGTTTTTTATGGCCTGATTATTGTTTCTGGAAATTTTGGTGAGTTTTGAACGTGGGAATCTAAAACCATCATATTAGGGTTCATTAGCTTGATTTAGGGCTTTTTGCTCATGCAAAAATTAGGATAAACTATTGGCATATTCAAGTTCAGGGGATCTGGACGATTCAAATGCACAGGTCGCGAAACGTTTTTGGTTCGGGTTGCATGTATTCGTTATTTTCAGGTCACGCATCCATAGCGCTTTTTCTAAAAAGCGCTGTAAAAGAGGCAGTTGCAGAAATCCAAAGGAGGAAACACGCGCTACCATTTGCCCTCATCATCCTGGCCCTCCATCTGATCAACCACTTAATCCAATGCCCAGAACACGCATGTGCATCAAGGACCACCACGCGAGCGCCACACTGTATCACCCAGTTAAGTTTTCAATTATTATTTTTTTATTATATAATTCTTTTATTTTATTTCTTTTCATTAATATATATGTATATTTGTTTATTTGTTTTTTTTCTTTTACTAATAAAACTAGTTTTCTAAAATCCTTTTTATTTATAATAATAATATTTATTTATTTCATAATACTTATTATATTTATATTACTTATATTATTATTATATTTATTTTATTTACTAATATTTATTTATTTACTTACATTTATCTTATTTTATTTTATATTTTATTTATCCTATTTATTTTATTTATAAACTTATTATATTTATATTATTTATTTTATCTTCTTTTTATTAATTATTATTTAAAATTAGTTTATTTATTTAAACATCTTTAATAAAATCATATTAATTTTATTTAACACCCGAATCAGGGTTTACAAGAACACTGCCCTACACTAAAATATTATTCTTGTGTATTGTAACACCCCGATATCCGCTGCACGCATCAACCGTGTCGGCCAACCGAGCATGTTACCGGCTTAATCAATAATCCTCCCTAGGTCCGCTTATCGGCTGCCCAGAAAATATTGTTTTTGCCTCCCGCAGGAATCGAACCATGTACCTAGGGGTTAAGTACATATTCATAGCAATTCCTGCTACCACTTGAGCTACTAGCTCAATTGGTAGCAGGAATTGCTATGAATATGTACTTAACCCCTAGGTACATGGTTCGATTCCTGCGGGAGGCAAAAACAATATTTTCTGGGCAGCCGATAAGTGGACCTAGGGGGGATTATTGATTAAGCCGGTAACATGCTCGGTTGGCCGACACGGTTGATGCGTGCAGCGGATATCGGGGTGTTACATGTATTCTTTTCAGGATTGACTTCTCAGATATCTTCCGACTACGCGCCTGATCAAGATCCGAAGCTAAGTATTCAATTTAATTATTATTATTTTAAAGTTTATTTTGTTTCCTTTTAATTAGGGTTTGCCTTTAAATAAATCTTGCCTACATTCACTTTTCTGCCCTTGCTTTGCCATTTTTCAGGGTTAACCCCGAGGCTTCCTCCGACCGCCAACCATATCAGATCAAATTAAAAGCTAAGTGTTCTTTTCTATTTTAAATATTTATTTATTTGATTTTATTTTTATTAGGGTTAACCCTAATTGATTCTAAATTGATAATGCACCCACCCTACTTTTGCTTGCTATTTTTCCCACCTTTTCAGGGTTTGCTAACCGTCAAGGCTCGAATAGTCGGTAACCCTAAACGTTAATCTCCTTTATTCTTTTGATTTTATTTATTTACTTATTATCCTCCGCTGGTTTCATTTTCCCTTCCCCCCGCTGGTTTCATTTTCCCTTTCCTCATTATTGCTTTAATTGTTAATATTAGTTGTTGTGGTTAGTAATTCTAGGGAGTGCAAGCCTGTAATTAACCTAGAAAAACTAATTATAAGATAAATTTCTGAATCAAATCACGTGATTGGTGCACACACGCACCCTTTTGGGGTAATCTCTCTGTTGCCTGTTGCCTTGTTGCCTGTTGCCTTGTTGTTTTTGCAGAATAGCCATGTCCCTCGAATACGAGGATACCTCATCCATATTGCCTCGATAAATACAAAGGTCATAAGACCTTAATGATGCTGCCTTTGATACACCAATATGACCTCGACCCTCGGAAGTTGCCTACGAAAAGGCTGAGGTATCCTCTGGCTGCCTACGAAAGGCTATTCTGATTCTTCCCTTAGACTACCTGCCTCTCTATGGCATGGGACAGTCTTATGGCGAACGAACTCTCGATGACTCTTCAACCTCCAAATGAAAGGCTTCCTTCCCTCTTATGGCATGGATAGACCCTTTCACCCAGAAAGGCTAAAGAACATCTTTCATCTAACCAGGTAATTGCCCCTAATTGCTTTGCCTTGCTCTAAAAACTTTTTTTCATATTCTTTCTCATAAACCTTCAAAATGGCTACACTCATTTACGAGCTAAAGTCCATTTTCTTTTCTTCCACATTTTTGAAAACAAAGAGCAAAGCAATTAAGAGCCCATGGAAAACCATGGATGCAAAGGGTGCCTTACACGTCCCTTTTGCATAATTACCCCCCGAACCCTGTTTTTATTTTAAAGGTTTTTCTTGTTCTTTTAGCCTTTCCGATATTTAGATAAAATAAAAGTCGGTGGAGACTCATGCTTAACCGCGACATTTTCAAATAAAAGCCAGTTCACCGTAGTACAGCGTCCGTCAGCATCGGGCTCGTCGTCCTCTACTCCCCCGGCCCAGCAGGAGGTGTCTCTGTCGGCCTCGGTGATTCAAGAAGCGCTCAATATCGAAATTTACTTTGTGGGGGATGATTCGGACATATTCACGGAGATTGGGGGTTACGTGGATCCTGTCGGGGATACCTCCAAGAACGGGTGGTCGATTCTCATCCCGGCTGAGGAGAACCGCATATGTGACGTGTATACCCCTGATTTGATCCCAATGTACGAGGTGGTCTTTCTGGAGATAGGATTCCGAGTTCCCTTTACCAAGTTCCAGATGGTCGTTTCCAACCACCTGGTGGCCCCCGGACAACTTCATCCTAATTCGATCGCTTTTATCCGAGCGTTCGAGCTGGTCTGTTCTCACCTGAAAATAGCGAAGACGATCCCTTTGTTCTTCTACATATTCTGCGTGCAACGCACGGTGAGGGAAGGTCGTTTCAGATGGGTGTCCTTGAAGCAATCTAAGAAGATTTTTAAGTCTTACTCGGATTCTCTGAAAAATTATAAGCCCCGCTTCTTTCTCATACGTCCTCAGTCTCGGGAGGCCCGTGACAGCGTTTTCGCTCGAGTGCCGACTGTGGATATTCATGGTCGTCTGGTGCTTACCGATATTGGAGAGCCTGTCACTACTCGTAGGCATAAGTTCAGGATTTTCTGGTCCCGAGATCATTTTGAGTACGGGACCGACCAGTATATTACCAAGCTTTCAGATTTGGATGAGGACGCTCGGGCGGATTATGCCATCCTCTAGAAGTTCGTGCAGGGCCTTCCCTCGATCGCTAAAGTGGATCGGTCGGGGAAACCTGTTGTCGACGAGAACGGGGAGATTGTCAGAGAACCGAGTGTGATTAGTATAAAGGAACTTCTGGCCAGTGGGACTGATGAGGGTGCATTTGCCTATCTAGGTATCTGCCCCTCTCCCATTCTATCGTTTCGCGCTTTAACTTGTCCCTATTGTTGTTGTTATAGTTTTTGGTAGTGATCTTATGAAGGGCTGATTCTCATGTTTTTCGTGTATTTTTCTTTGCAGAGTCAATGGATCAGGCGCGTCATGATCGGAAGCTCAGACAGGCGAGCAAGGCCAAAGGGATTGTTAAGAAGAGTGTTGGTCCTAGGTTGGCTGCTGTGTAAAGGTCTCCGGCGACAGGCTCGGGCGCTTCCTCTTCCTCCCCAGCTGCTGTTGGTTCTCTGTTACGGGCTTCTGACCAGGGTGAATCCCTGAGGCCGGTCACAATGCTTCCTTCTCCTCTCTGCCAGAAGCCGGATCCGGATGCACTGGTTCTTCACAAGCGGCAGAGGGTTGAGGCCGTGGATCTGACCCGAGAGAAAGTTAGCGATATCTTTACCCTTCCTTCATGCTTCCTCCAGCCTCGGTTCTTTGAGGGAGGGCCTTCCTTGACCATTCCTCGTGTTGAGTCTCTCCATATCGAAGGTTTGGAGCCCTCTGTTCGTCAAAGGTTACTGGTGCAAGATGTTTCAGTTGTGGTCCGGGTTCTCGAGTTGGCTACCCTATATGCTCGTTCGTCGCCCTTGTCCGCGGAAGCGGCGAGGCTGCTCGAGGAGGATGTTAAGGTAAAGGCGTCTGCTCTGGCGGAGCGAGACCAGATTCTGAAGGAAAAGTTTCTTCAACCTCATGTTCTCGCAGAGTGAAAGAGGTGAAATAGAAGAAGAAGGTTTCGACCGGATCTGCTTCTCGTCCCCAGGGGGCCCAGGGCTAGGACGCGCAGGCTCAGCCTTCAGGTGTGAGAGTCGTGGTCAATGCTGATGATTCTGAGACTGAGTGGGACGAGGATTGGTATCAGTATCTCCGTTCGGAGGAGTTCGCTCGTCGGGCAGAATAATGCGTTTTTCTTTTATTTGATGTGTACTTTGTAATTTTCATGGATGATGAATAAAGTATCGTTGTTGTGCTTTTCGCGTGTATATTTGTTTTTGTTTAATTGGAAGATTTGCTTGACTATAGTGTATTGATCGCCAAGTGTGTGGAACTTTGGTCGATTACCGGGGATATGTGCCTGGCGAGGGTGAGTCTCGGGTCTCGTTGTGCTGAGCTCCGGGCCTCATGGCGTGAACGGTCCCCTCGCGAGTGGGGCGTTCTGCCGTCATGGTACTTGTTTACGACGGGAGTGCTCGGTATTCGTGTCCCAACGAAGGACAAAGAGCCTGCTCGATTAAGAGAGTGGACTTCTGTCTTTTTGTTTCATTTCTATAAGTGCTCAGCGTGTACCCGGACCGCACCTGTGTTTTAGCTATAATATTGCTTGAGTTTTTCGGTGTTCCAAGGTGGAGCGAGTTCTTCTCCTTGTAAGTTCTCTAAGTAATATTCCCCATTTTTGGTCTTCGCTCGGACACGATAGGGGCCCTCCCAGTTTACGGCCAGTTTGCCCTCTCGGGAGTCCTAGTGGTTTCTTTTGAGTACTAGGCTGTCTACCTCGAATTCCCGGTTAATGACCTTTGCGTCGTGTCTTAGGGCAATTTTTTATTTGAGTGAAGCTCCGCGCATAGAGGCTCCTGTTTGAATCTCTTCAACCAGGTCGAGCTCTTCTCTAATTGCCTCGAGGTTGCCTTCCGTTTCAAGGGGTTCCTCGGTGCGCCTAGTGGGCACATGTACTTCGACGGGGATCACGACTTCCGTCCCATATGTAAGTCGAAAGGGAGTCTCCCCGGTTGTGGAATGGGGGGTGGTGCGGTAGGCCCAGAGGACGCTGTGTAGCTCCTCGACCCATCCCTTTTTGATTTCGTCCAATCTTCTTTTGATGCCCCTCAGAATTACTCTGTTAGTGGCCTCGGCTTGCCCGCTCGTCTGGGGGTGTTCGACTGATGCGAAGTGTTGCTTAGTTCCTAACTTAGTCACGAACTTCTGGAAGCGCCCGTCGGTAAACTGCGTGCCGTTGTCGGTGATGATAGCCAGGGGTATTCCGAACCGGGCGAGGATGTTCCTTTTGTAGAAACGTAGCACGTTCAGAGACGTGATTTTGGCCAATGGTTCGACTTCGATCCATTTGGTGAGGTAGTCGACCGCGACTATGAGGTATTTATTTTGATTGCTTCCTGTCACGAATGGGCCGAGGAGATCCATGCCCCACCACGCGAACGGCCAGGGGGGTGACAAAGACTTGAGTTTGTTGGGGGGTGCAAGGTGCATGTCCCCAAAGCGTTGGCACTTGTCGCATTTCTTTACGTATTCTTTAGTGTCGTGCTGCATGGAGGGTCAATAGTATCCAGCTCGGAGTACTTTCCTAGCAAGGGATCTTCCCCCTAGGTGTTGGGAGTTGATTCCTTCGTGTATTTCTCGGAGTATGTGGGGGACGGTGCCCTTGTCAACACATTTAAGGAGGGGTACAGAGAACCCTCGTCGGTAGAGTCGATCCTCGACAAGGACGTACGAGCAGGCTCTTCTTCTAATTATGGAGGCTTCCTTAGGGTCGCTTGGCAATAGATCATTCGTGAGATAGTTGTACACGGAGGTCATCCAGCAAGACGCGTCTCCGATCGTGCTGATGAGTGTTAGCCCGGCCGGAGGTTTGGTGCTGGGTCTGGGCAGTATTTCCTGGATCACAGACTTATTGCCCCCTTTCTTCCTTGTGCTGGCGAGTTTCGACAGAACGTCCGCCCGGGCGTTATGCCCCCTCGGGATGTGTCTTACTATGGCGCTTTTGAACTGGGCCATCTTTTTGCGCACAAGGCTCAGGTATTCGGCGAGATGGTCGTTTTTTACTTGGTATTCTCCCGAGATGTGCGAAGCTACCAATTGGGAGTCGGTGAATACTTCGATCTCCTCGGCGTCCAAATCGTTAGCGAGACTTAGCCTTGCGAGCAGTGCTTCGTATTCTGCTGTGTTGTTGGAGGTTGGGAAAGAGAGTGATAGCGATACTTCTATCAACGTTCCCTCTCCGTTTTCTAGAATGATGCCTGCTCCGCTTCCGGACAAGCTGGAAGCCCCATCTACGTATAAGGTCCACTTTCGAGCTCTGCATGTCGTCGTGTCTAGGAGGGCCATCTCGGCTACGAAGTCTGCTGGGACCTGTGCTTTTAGTTCCTTTCTTCCCTCGTACTTTATGTCGAATTTTGAGAGTTCTAGGGACCAGCGGAGCATCCTTCCGACCATGTCGGGGCGACCTAAGAGCTGTTTTATGGGTTGTTCGGTGCGCACGACCATAATGTGTGCCAAGAAGTAATGTCTCAGTCTCCTGGCTGCCGTGATTAGCGCGAGGGCAACTTTCTCGATCTGATGGTACTTGATTTCTGGGCCTTGAAGCGCTTTGCACGTAAAATAAATGGGTCTTTGGCCTTCTGGTGTCTCTCTGATGAGAGCGGTGCTGACTACCTCGGTAGCAACGGCCAGATAGAGATAGAGGATTTTCCCAGAGTCGGGCCTCGAGAGTACGGGCGGGCATGAGATGGCTTATTTGAGGTGAGTCAGAGCACGTTTGCATTCGTCCGTCCATTCGAAAGTTGTCTCTTTTCGGAGGAGTTTGAAGAGTGGGAGGGCATGCTGGGCCGACTTGGCCACGAATCTTGATAGTGATGTGAGCATGTCGTTTAGGGATTGGATGGATTTTTTGGAGTTCGGTGTTGGGAACTCTGAAAAGGCTCGGCATTTGTCCGGATTCGCCTCGATTCCTTGCTCTGTAAGATAAAAGCCCAGGAATTTCCCGGCCCGGACTCCGAAGGTGCATTTTTCGGGGTAAAACCTCATTTTGCATTTTCGGGCTTGTTCGAAGACTTTCTTGAGGTGGGTGGCATGGTCGGTCTCCTCTTGGGACTTGACGATCATGTCGTCCATGTAGACTTCGAGCATATCGCTGATCTCCGCCTGGAATACCTTCTTCATCATTCGTTGGTATGTAGCTCCGACAATTTTCAGATCGAAGGGCATTACGTTATAGTAGTAGTTGCCCGACTCGGTCATGAAGGCTGATCGGTCACCAATTTCACTTATACTCAGCAAACTATTTGGTAAAAATCGGTCATTTAGGTAACATTGTGAATGGTTTGTTCTTTGTTTTAAGTAGTTATTTCATGTTTTGTTAGTCTAATAGTTAGTGGTAATTTTTAGTAGAATATTTATTTTTGATCACTTTGTTGGTAGTTATTGGTTATTTCAGGTGTAAGAAAGAATCGCCGAAAAAATGGGACGAGAACAGAAGAAAACGAAGCCAAAAAGGCAAAGAAAGTAGCTGACGCGGGCGCCAGTGTCGTGGGACATGGCCATGTCAGCTGAAAAAGAAGAAAAAAAACTGTTGGGAGCAAACAGAGGCTGACATGGGCGCCAGTGTCGTGGGACACGCCGTGTCAGCTGATACATGGAAAAAAAGCTGTTTGAGGAGAAACCAGTGGCTGACACGGGCGCCAGTGTCGTGGGACACGGCCGTGTCAGCTGTTGTGGCCAGAAATTGAATTTTTAAGCTGTTTCATTAGTCCAAGTCTCATTAAGGGCGTTTTCGACTTTTTACATGAATGGAATGTAACCTAACACTACTTAGTCCTAGTTTGGGAGTTTTTAGATCATCTTGGATCATTGGAGATAGAAAATTACAGAGAGAAAGGAGAGCTTACAAGGGTTTGGAGAGGATCTTCAAGAACAATAGCAATTGGAGATCAAATCAATCCCTAAATTCTTGTAATGTTTACAATTACCTTTGTTCTTTTCTTCATTACTATGAGTAGCTAAACCTATTTATGTTAAGGGGATGTCCCTAAATCGCTTTTATGTAATGAATTAAGTACCGTTGCTTTACGAATTTGAAGTTTTCTATGAATTTAGTTTATTTTCAAAGTGTCTCATGCTTCATTCTATTGGAAAATATTATGTTGATTTACGGTTAAGGTTAGGTCGGAAAAACCACCTTAACGCTTTTTGAATAATAACGTTACCGGTAAATTGCTTAGGAATAAGGATTTGACGGTATTGATCATCTATTCTAGGTTATTTTCACAAGGTTCTTGGTAAAAAAGTTTAGTTGTTAAGGAATTAAAACTGAATTTTATTTGCCAAATAGATTTTCCGCTAAGGAATTAGGGAAAATTAATATTAAGAATTGATACTAAATCATATTGACGACTTTTTCGTAAAATAGCGGTTATGTGAATTACAAGGCGGTTCATACATCTACCTTAGCATATTTTCTCATATTTGTGCCAATTCAACTTTTACTTATTACTTCTTTTAAATATCGTTTTTTTAACTTAATCAAACAAACCAAAACCACACCCCATGATATTTTGTTCAATTGAATAATTGTAAAACTTGTATTTCCTACGCAGTCCGCGAGTTCGATACTGGGTATCACCCCCTATTTAAAACTACATCGGTGAAAAATAGTACACTTGCTAATTTTCCGATCAAAGGCCGTGTATTTTTTATCCGTTTTAGACATGGGTATTTGGTTGTACCCAGAATATACGTCCATAAATGATAAGAGTTTGAAACCTGCGGAATTATCGACTAATTTATCTATGCTAGGCAGAGGGTAAGCGTCTTTAGGGCAAGCCCTATTAAGGTCGGTATAGTCAATGCACATGCGCCATTTTCCATTAGATTTTTTCACAAGTACAACGTTGGATACTTGGCTTCCGATATGAATTTGGCCTCTAAGAGGTCCCTAACAGCTAGTTCGGCTGCGGCCGTTTTTTCGGGGACTGCTTTCTTCTTCTCTAGGCGACGGCTTTGCACGAGGGATCGATCGTCAGGTGGTGGCATGCTACTAATGGATCCAGGCCGGGCATCTCGGCCGCGCTCCAAGCGAAGAGGTCGGCGTTTTCCCTGAGGCAGGCCTTGAGTTGTCTTTTGGCTAGTTCAGGCAGATCTGTACCGATTCTAACTCCCCTGGTTGGGTCGTCGCTGAGGGCTATTAGCTCGAAATCCCCGTTGGGGATCGGGTGGAGACCTTCTTCTGGTGTCTTCACATACGCTTTTCTTTCAGATTCTTTGTGGAAGCGGCTGTCTAGGTCGATGGTGTCAATGCGGGGCGTAGGTTTGCTGGGCTCGGGTCCCGTGTTGCATGCTGACTTGTCCTGGGCGGCAAATTTTATGGAGCTGAGACCTCTGGCGGAGGCTTCGAAGTACCTTCTGGCCGCTTCGATGTCGCCGTTGAGCGTCGCGACCTGTCCTTTGGCTGTGTAATATTTGAGCTTGAGATGCACGATTGAGGGGACGGAGATTAGCTTGGCTAGTGTCGGGCGTCCCAAGATGCACTAGTATATTAAGGGGCAATCAATGACTAGGATCTGGACTTTGACGGCCCTCGCGGTTTCCGCCGACCTGATCGAAATGATAAGCTCGACGAACCCCCACGGTTTAGTCTCAGTGCCGTTGAAACCTTGTAGGTTGGATCCTACGTAGGGGGTAAGGTGGCTGTCGTTTAGTTGCAGTGTCTTGAACAATTGCGAGTACATAATGTCCATCGAGCTCCCTTGATCGACTAAAATTTGGCGCACATCAAAGTTGGCCATCCGGGCCCGGATGAGGAGGGGGATGGTCTCATTGAGCACTCCGCCGGGCAGTTCGTCTTTGTAGAAAGATATGGAGGATGGGCCACCTTTGGCCAGGTCGAGGGTAGCGGCTTTGCTCGAGCTTGCTGAGATTAGTTCGTCGAATTTCCGTTTTACGGATCCGACGGTGAGCTTGCTGAATCCTCCTCCGGATATGACCATGGTAGAAGGGAGTATTTCCCACGGGCTGTAAGGAGAAAGGGTGGAGGACGCCCTGGCCCAGTCAGGAAGGTAAAAGTCCTCCGGTTTGGTGATACTCATTGCCACCTGCATGGCGGGCGTATCTTCCGCTGGATTTTCCTCGGTGACTAGCTTGGCCTCTTTGGCGGCTTCTTGTTTCTTTGCATACTATTCAGGTGTCGTTCTCGGATTAATATTTCTATTGCGTCTTTCAGGTGGATGTAGTCTTTCGTGTTATGCCCGTGGCCTTTATCGAACCGACAGAACTTCGATTTGTCTATGTTCAGCCGGGCAGGCATGGATTTCGGGAAGTGGACTTTGCCCGTTTTGGAATTCTGCATTTACGCACTCGTTTAAGATGCGTTACCTGGATGCATTCAGCGGGGTGTACTCCTGAAACTTCCCTGCTGGTGCTTTGTAGTCTTTCGGATCCCGACCTTTATCTTCTTTCTTCTTATCAGTTCCTCGGCGGGAGTTGTCTTAACGAGCGCCTCTGGTGTTCTCCTCGTGTCTAGAGTTACGGGCTGCGTGAGCTGCCTCTTTCTCTTCGTACTGTATGTACGCTTGAGCCTTGAGAAAGAATTCGTCCAAGGTGGTGGGCGTTTCTATCCCGACGGCTTTGGCGAAGTCTGAGCGTGGCCAGAGACCCTGCTCGAGCAGAAACTTTTTCATGTGGGCTATCGTGGATACCTGTACGGCCTCTTTGTTGAACCTTTCTATGTAGCCCCGAAGAGATTCGTCCTTTCCTTGGATGAAGGCCTCTAATGACACTTCCGATTTTGGATGTCTTCGGGAGGCCGTGAAGTGCCTGGAGAAAAGTTTTCCGAACACTTTCCATGAAGTAATGGATTCATCGGGCAAACTTTTGTACCACGTCATGGCTCCTTTGCGCAGGGTGTTCTGGAATAAGCGGCACTTGATTGCACCTAGCACCCCTTTGTAGTCCAGGAGGGCGTCGATGTTTTCTATGTGTTCGTCTGGGTCGGTGGTCTCATCATATGTATCTAGCGGCGGGGGTTTTTCAAGACCGGCCGACAGGGGCGCTTCCAAGATTGCATGGGACAGAGGGCCCCGGCGCTCCTCTTCTTCATCGCTGGCAGAAGGAGTGGAGGACCGGCTGTGACTCCGCCTGTGTTGCCTGTGGTTATCGTCGTGCTTCGCAGGAGGTGACCGGGATCTTCTTTTTGGTCAGGGGAATGTGATCGGTGTCGAGAACGGTGGTCGCTCGAACCTTTCTTGGATGCGGGGTCCGCGTTTTCGATTGGGGAGGAAGAACGAGGGTGTTTCTTAGGAACTATGTCGCGCTGAGAGAGAGACTTGTGGCCGGGGGAGTCTTCGAACGGCATTTTCACTCGAGTGCACCGATCCTGTCGTTCTGCTGCTGAATAAGTGCGTTTGTTTGCGCAAGGGCGGCTAGAACGGCTTTCATGGTCTGGTCCTGGGGAGCTTGGCCCTTGGAGGAGAAAGGGTTTTCTAGGGCCTCCTCGTGGTTGTCTCTGCCACCGGTTTCCCTGAGATGATGGAGAGCATCTTCTTGGAAATCTTTCGGGGAAGGAAATGTTATGATGCCGTCCCGAGGGACGGTGTTTCTGGGAGGAGGAATGACGACAGAGATGTCGTTCTTATTGAGTATCGTAGCGTCTAATGAAGAGGAGTCTTCTTTATTGCTAGCCATGAATGATAGTTGATTAGAGCTTTGGTTCCTGGATTCTTGCAGGAAGCAAGAACGGATCAAGAAAGTGCAAGAAGAGGAACGGGGAAGCTGTAATTTCCCACAGACGGCGCCACTGATCTTACCGAGCAGATCAGATGGCCAACAACAAAGAAGGCTTGAAATCCGAAGCGGTTGAGAGGGGAAAAAATGGTTGTACCTGCAAGGCACTCCGATGCCAAAGTAAGTATGTGATCCACAAGGTACAACAAAGTTAGAGATTTTGGGGGTAAGAAAAGATTACCTTTCCCTCTGGGATTAGAGGGATATTTATAAGGTATCCCTAAGCGAAATTGGCTCCTCTTTCCAAGGCGTGGATTTAGGTAACACATGAGCTGGCCGCTTACCGAGCACGAGGCTCTCTCTTGGTCGGTTGTCTTTGGTGTTTTCCCAGAACGGGCCGGGGGAGGCTGTCACGCGCGTGTCCAGGGTGCCTTGGGCCGAAGTCTGGGTTGGCCTAATATGGGTGACTGGGCCGGTCCAGAACAGAATTCGAATTTTATAACCGGGAATATGATGATTAGTATGTTGGATTGGGTTATATAATTTTCTATCGTATGTTATGAAATTGCACTTAATGAATTTTGTATGGGTGATGTTATCGATTGAGTTAATTGGTAATGAATCTTTGTAAAACAATTTTTGATGTTGCCATGGTATGAAAAATCTGGACCAAAATTGGTGGTGGCCGTAGGAGGCCTGCCGAACGGCAGGGAGGCCTAGGTAGCCTGTGCCGATCGACACATATGGGGATGGGAAAGTATGCCGCTCGGCATACTATATATATATATATATATATATATATATATATATATATATATATATATATATATATATATATATATAGGTATAGGAATTTCTTTCCTTTGTAGTCTCTGCCATGATGTTGTTGTTTTACATACTTCCTTTTTCTCCACTATTTAGTATAGTACATGTGAAGCTTAGGAATGTTGTATCATAATAGAAACAAAAGGATATGAGTCAATATCAATATTATAATTAATTGGCATGAAGAGGAAAATAGCAGTACTAGTAGAAATATCCATATCAGTAGAATTTCTAGCAGGTTTTTGACAGCAGGGTTGATATTTTAATAACAGTAGGATTGTGGAATGTAGAAAAATTAATTGTAATAGTAAAATAAAATCTGTAGAAATTAAGTGATAACTGGCAGTGACAACAGTGAGTAAAACAGCCGAATAAGCCAAACTAGTAATTTAAGCGGTAAAATTAGTTGCTCAGAATTAGGCGAAATTTATCGGGGAAGTTAGTATATATTAATAGGTATTTTTGGTTGCTTCGTTTCGTTGAAATTATGTCGAATGCATTATTTTGAAGGAACAGTTGAATAAGTTGGTTTTTGTCCCAGTATATGGGCATATTTGAGTTGTAGGTCGTATGACCAATGTTGATTTAAGTTGACGCAATTGATGCATATTAATGTTGTCATTGTTGTTTTTGTATGCCATCCATAAGAGTAGCATACATTGCATTTTCTAAGTTGGAGCGAATGCTCAATCAAGTTTGCCTGGATTGGCAAAAGTTGAAAGTTGAAGGCTTATGCTTTGATGATGCCTCGATAACCTGGAAGATTTTAAGTTGGGAGTTTTACTCCAATGGTACCACATGCATTTGCAAAGTCGAGTCGCATTTGAGTTTCATTTTGAAGTTATTGTTACTATTATGTTGTTTTTTTGAATTGTTGTTATATGTTGTTGAGAAGTGGTGAAAATTGTATAATCTTAGTTTAATATATCAATTATCATACTTTTGTTTATATTATTCGATATCAAACCCCTTATGCTTGAATGTTACCCTCTGTTGGTAACGTGCAGGTAACCTAAAGAGTAGCTGTTATCATTATTAGTTCGAGTGGGTGTCATTTGCTCTGATACGTAGCCCTCAGGGGGAAAATGAACATTTGTTTGATTTGTCGTTATTTTGAATTCAATTGTTAATTGAGAAGTTTGGTTTTGGTTTCTGTTGTTAAGCAAGATGTTATCTTTTATTTGAAATTTTAAAGTTAAATCCGCTGCGAAGATATTAAATAAAGTTGATTTGTTTGAAGAATAAATTATTGGTTAAACATGTTTAACTTGTTTTGCATGACTGTTATGTATCTGTTAAATGAATTTTATGCTGTTGTTTTCAAGTTGAAGTGTAATACCTTAGAATTTGGTTGAAATTTTGACACTCTGATTTTATTATAACTGTTGGGTAGATTTGGGGTGTTACATTAGTTGTATCGGAGCAGGTCGGTCTGTTCGACCAAGTTGTTGTGTCGTTAACAATCGAGTATTGTTAATTACTTTTATCAGACTGTTGTTTCTATTGTAGTGCTAAGTTGAGATGGAAGGAAGAAACGATGTTGCGATTGCTGCTGCTTTGGAGGCTATGGCTCAGGCTTTGGTGAATCAGCCGAATGCTGGTGAAAATGCTGGATCTCACAGTTTCGCTACTTTCTAGAGGGAAAATCCGCTGGTCGTCAAAGGCAAGCATGATCTTGATGGAGCATTGGAATGGTTGAAAGAGATTGAGAGGATCTTCCGTGTGATGGACTACACTCAGGCACAGAAGGTTCATTATGGTACTCATATGCTGGAAGTCGAAGCTGATGACTGGTGGCTAGAGACTCGTTAGAGGATGGAAATGGCAGGTGAAGAGGTCACTTTGGCTGTGTTCCATAGGGAGTTCCTGAGGAAGTATTATCCTCAAGATGTTAGGGGTAAGAAGGAAATTGAATTCCTTGAGCTGAAACAAGGAAATATGACAATGATAGAATATGCTGCAAAGTTTACTGAGTTGGCTAAGTTCTACCCGCATTATGCCAAAGAAGGTGCTAAGTTTTTAAAGTGCACCAAGTTCGAGAACGGGCTATGCTCTGAAATCAAGAAGGCTATAGGTTATCAAAATATCTGTGTCTTCCCTGAGTTGGTTGACAATTGCAGAAATTTTGAAGAAGATAACAATGCTCACTACAAGATTGTTAGTGACAGGAGAGGCAAGCAACATCAGCACCGTGGCAAGCCTTATGATGCTCCGATTGGTAATGGAAAACACAGAGCTGCTCCGAGTCAGAGGACTAGTGGGGGAGATGCTCCTGCTAACATTGATTGTTTTAAATATGGAAAGGCTGGTCATAGGAGTAATGTTTGTAATGCTGAGATTAAGAAATGTTTCCGCTGTGGTAAGACTAATCATGCAATGTCTGATTGCAAACATAAAGAGATGGTTTGCTTTATCTTTGGTGAAGAAGGACATATTGGTAGTCAGTGTTAGAAATCGAAGAAGGCACAAGATGGTGGGAAAGTGTTTTCTTTGACTGGTACTCAGACAGGAAATGAGGACAGACCTATCAGAGGTACTTATTTTATAAATAGTACGCCATTAATTACTATTATTGATACAGGTGCTACTCATTGTTTTATTGCTACTGATTGTGTTGAAACATTGGGTCTTGTGTTGTCTTCTATGAATAGACAGATGGTTGGGGATCTTCCAGCTAATGGATCGGTGACTACTTCTCTGGTGTGTTTAAAGTGTCCTTTGTCGATCTTCGACAAAGACTTTGTTGTTGTTTGATTTGTTTACCGTTAAGTGGGTTCGACGTTATCTTGGGTATGAACTGGTTAGAGCATAACTATGTTCATATTAACTGTTATGATAAGTCGGTGAGGTTTTCTACTCCGGAAGAAGAAGCGAGTTTGTTGTCAGGTAAATAGTTGCGGCTGTTCATGCAAGAAGAGGAAACTCAGATGTTCTCGTTAATGGCTATATTATCAATGGAGAATCAAGCTGCATTTGAAGAATTACAAGTAGTGCAAGATTCTTCTGAAGTTTTTCCTGATTAAATGCCTCACGTACCACCTGAAAGAAAAGTTGAGTTCACGTGATCTTGTACCTGGTACCAGACCTGCATCTATGGCACCGTACCGGATGTCAGCGTCTGAATTGGCAGAGTTATAGAAGCAATTGGAGGACCTACTTGAGAAGAAGTTTGTGAGACCAAGTGTATCACCGTGGGGAGCTCCAGTGTTGTTAGTAAAGAAGAATGATGGAAGTATGAGGTTGTGCATTGATTATAGACAGTTGAATAAAGCGACTAGCAAGAACAAGTATCCACTTTCAAGAATAGATGACTTGATGGATCAGTTAATGGGTGCTAGTGTATTCATTAAGATTGATTTGTGGTCGGGTTATCATTAGATTAAAGTGAAGGATGAAGATATTCAAAAGACGGCGTTCAAGACATGATATGGACATTATGAATATTCGGTAATGTCTTTCGGTGTTACTAATGCGCCAGGAGTATTTTTGGAGTATATGAATCATATCTTTCATACTTATTTGGATCAGTTTGTAGTAGTGTTCATTGATGACATTCCGATTTATTCTAAGTTAGAAGAAGAACATACAAAGCATTTGAAGATTGTGTTGCAAGTGTTGAGAGAGAGGAAATTGTATGCGAAGCTATCCAAGTGTGAATTTTGGTTGAAAGAGGTAAGTTTTCTTGGACATGTTATTTCAGGTAATGTAATTGTTGTGGACCCATCTAAAGTAGATGTTGTGTTGCAACGGGAGACTCCAAATTGGCTACCGAGATTAGAAGCTTTTTGGGATTAGCTAATGTGGTGGCTGATGCTTTAAGCCGGAAGGCCTTGCATATGTCAGCAAGGATGGTTAAGGAGTTGGAATTAATTGAGCAGTTCAGAGATATGAGTTTAGTGTGCAAAGTGACACCGCATAGTGTTATGTTGGGGATGCTGAAAATTTATAATGATTTTTGAACGGTATTAGAGAGGCTCAGAATTTGGATGTGAAACTGGTAGATTAGATGGTTGGATTCAATCAAGCTGAGAATAATGATTTCAGTTTGATGAGCAGGGTGTGTTGAGGTTTTGCAATCGAATTTGTATCCCTAATAATACAGAAATGAAGAAGGCCATTCTTGAAGAATGTCATAGAAGTTAGTTGAGTATTCATCCAGGAGCTACAAAGATGTATCAGGATTTGAAGAATCTGTTTTGGTGGCCTGGGATATGATTCGATATCGGTGATTGTTGATAGGCTTACGAAGTCGGCTTATTTTATACCTATTAACATCACATATCCAGTTGCAAAGTTGGCAGAGAGTTATACGAGAATAATTGTGAAGTTGCATGGCATTCATATGTGTATTGTGTTAGATAGAGATATGAGGTTTACTTCTGATTTTTGGAAGAGTTTGCAAGAGGCGTTGGGTTCTAAATTGAGGTCGAGTTCGGCATATCATCTGCAGACGGATGGTCAAACCGAAAGAACTATTCAGTCCTTAGAGGATTTGTTGAGGGCACGTGTTAGTGAGCAGGGAGGTTCGTGGGATACATATCTTCCGTTGATCGAGTTCACGTATAATAATAGTTACCATCCGAGTATTGGAATGGCACATTTTGAGGCATTGTATGAGGTCGGAGGTGTAGGACTTTGTTATGTTGGCATGAATCTGGAGAAAGTGTAGTCCTTGGACCAGAGATCGTTCGAGAAACTACTTAGAAGGTGAAACTAATTCGAGATAAGATGAAAGCTTCGCAAAGTAGGCAAAAGGGTTATCATGACAAGCGAAGGAAGGATTTGGAATTCCTAGCTGGTGATCTTGTGTTTTTGAGATTCACGCCTGTGACTGGTGTTGGGCGAGCATTGAAGTCTAAGAAGCTCACTCCTTGTTTTATCGTTCCGTATCAGATTTTGAACAGAGTTGGGAAAGTATCTTACAGAGTGGCGTTAGCGCCGAACCTTTCGAATTTGCATGATGTGTTTCATGTGTCACAACTTCTAAAGTACATTTCAGATCCGTCTCATGTAGTTTATATGGACGACGTGCAAGTACGTGATAATCTTACTATGGATACTAAGTGTTAGAACATAGTTTGGTTCTAATCTTATCTTAGTGTTTTGATGATAATAATTAAATAAATTTTGTATAAGTAAATGTGGTGCTCTAATTATATGTTTCTCATTTCAGAAGATGTTCTAATACAAGTTCCATCAGAACATGAACTTTATGTAAAGTTGAACAAACGCAAAAAGGAAAAGACGCTGAAGATCTAATAAAATAACTTGTGAATGCACCAACCGCTGTAAACAATTTCTGATAGAATTTATGAAGAAAGTCACAATGCAAAGTTCTGATACAAGATAAAATACGGTTAAAAACATAATGATTAAAAGACGGCTGAAGCACTCATATGGACGAATTTCCAAGAATGATTGGAGAAACAAAAAGCACATGCAGTTCGTTGGAGAAACAACAATAAAAGGAAAACACGCAACAAAAACAAAAAGAAGACACACAACATTTAATGCTCTCTCCAAAATCAATACAACGGACAAATTCTTGAAGCTATATATAGAAGAAATTTTGAAAAGAAAAGAAGAAGCTCACTTACGAAGAAAAACACTTATGTGAACTATTATGCTGAAGAAAAATATTTTCATTTTAAAATACTGAGTTCATACACATTGTACTAAAAATTTGTGAAAATCACAATTGTGATAAAAGCTTAATAGAAGCAATCTGAAGCACTATTATTAGAAGTGATGTTGTAATTGTTCCTTGAGAGACCAGTTGCGTCAGATTTCTTAAGAGGGCTAGGACTAGTTAGTCTTAGAGGTGTTAATCACTTGCAGTTGGCTTGTGTATTGTATTGTTAGTCACAACAGTTGGTTGTGCATTTGTTATCAGTTTTGATTATAGTGGATTAAGTTCTCGTTGAGAGAGGCAAAATCACCTTGGCGGGTGGACTGGAGCAGTTTGAATTGCAAACAAACCAGGATAAAAATAACTGAGTTTTGTCTATTGTTGTTACGAACGAAAAAGAAAAAATTATTCAACCCCCCTTCTAAGTGTTTTCCAACCCTTCAATTGGCATCAGAGCACTTGGTTCTGGGTGCAAACACTTAACCGTGTCAGAAAAAGATCTAGAAGGAAAACACTATGGCAACTGATCAAAGCAACAACAACTATAAAAAACCTCCGAACTTTGATGGAAAAGATTTTGAATATTGGAAGATAGACTAGAGATTTTCTTTATAGGTCAAGATGCTGCCTTATGGGATGTGGTCTTAGATGGTTACACGCATCCATTAGATGAAGAAGGAAATAAGATTGATAGAAAGATCATGACCAAACAACAGAAGGAATATTTTAAAAATCACCACAAAGTAAGAAATATCCTGCTAAATGTTATCTCGAAAAGGGAGTATGCAAAAATCACCAATAGAGATACTGCACATGATATGTTTGAGTCTCTCAAAATGACTCATAAAGGCAATGCTCAAGTAAAAGAGACAAAAGCTCTGGCTCTCATCCAGAAGTACGAAGCTTTCAAAATGGAAGAAAATGAGTCCATTAAAACAATGTTCTCAAGATTTCAAACTCTGACTGCTGGCCTAAGAGTTCTGAACAAATGATACACTAAAGCAGACCATGTCAAGAAGATCATCAGAAGTTCACCCAGAAGATGGGCACCAATGGTTACTGCATTCAAAGTCTCAAAAGATTTGAATAATGTATCTTTAGAAGAACTCATTTGTGCACTAAGAAGTCATGAGATAGAACTTGATGAACATGAGCCCTAAAAGACAGGTAAGTTTGTTGCTCTTAAATATACTAAAAATTACGAAACTAATGCTTTTCAGGCTAAAGAAGAAAGCTCTGAGGACTTTACTTCAGAAGAAGAAGATGAGTTATCTCTTCTCTTAAGAAGGATCAACTGGATGTGGAAGCACAAACAAAAGAAGTTCAGAAACTACAAAAGATCCGAAGATAAAGCAGAATCCTCTAGACGTAAGAAGTCAAGCAAAATAAGTGTTGTCTGCTATGAATGTAATGAACTAGGACACTACAGAAATGATTGTCCTAAGCTGCAAAAAGAAAGGCCAAAGAAAAAGTTTGAAAAGAAGAAAAGCTTAATGGACACCTGGGATGATTCAGAATCTTCTGATGATGAATCCAGCTCAGAAGATGAACATGCCAATTTATCCTTTATGGCTACCACAACATATGATTCTGACACTGAATCAGAACCTGAAGAGGTATTTTCTGAACATACTAGAGCCGAACTTGTAGAAAGTTTATCAGAACTTCTTGAAAGTTACAGTAAACTCAAAGTCAAATACAAGAAACTCAAGAAGAGTTTCGTAAAGCAGAAAACTCTGATCTTAAAGAAAATAATGTCAAACTTAAAGAGGAATTTCATAAAGCTCAAAAGGCTTCTATTTCAGATACTGCTTCAAGTTCAAAAAATATTCTCAAGGAATATGACTCTAGCTTTCAAAAATTTCTTGCTAAAAGCATAGATAGAAGCAAAATGGCTTCAATGATCTATGGTGTGAGTGGAAACAACAGAAGAGGAATTGGATAGGAAACTCACGAAGGGAGAGAAACATATCAACCTAAACCTGTTGATAAAATGGATATCACATATAAACCACTGCACAAACAATTTAGTTTTGGTCACACACATGATATCAAATATACATCTTACTTTGAAAATTTTCATGCTAAAACAAAGTTCAAACCGAACTTTAGAAACTCTAACTAAAGAGGACCCAAAAAGATGTGGGTACCTTAGGAGAAAATAATATATGTTGCATATGTCCTTCAGAGCAAAAATGAAACACTAGTCCTGGCTTCTATTTCAGTCCTGTGTGAAGCATGTCAGAAGGGAAAGTTTTCAAAACCCTCTTTTAAATCAAAGAATGTTGATTCTTCCTCTAGGCCATTAGAAATTTTGCATATTGATTTGTTTGGTCCAATGAAAACTGCATCAATCAGAGGCAAGAAGTATGGATTGGTAATTGTTCATGACTATAGCAGATGGACATGGGTTAAGTTTCTAAAACACAAGGATGAGTCACATTCTGTGTTTGTTGACTTCTGTAACCAAGTTCAAAATGAAAAACAGTTTAGAATAAAAAATTTGAATACTAAAGAGCATCTGAACAAGTTTGATTCTAAGGCACAAAAGTGATTTCTGCTTGGATACTTTGAATGATCAAAAGGTTATATAGTATACAATACAGAAACTCTAATTGTTGAAGAATCAATCAATGTTAGATTTGGTGATAAGCTTGGACATCAAAAGCCAAAGCAATTTTAAAATTTTGCAGATATGGAAATTTAACTTACAAACAATGAAGACTTGGAAGCAAAAGACAATTCAGAAGATCCTCAAATTACCACATCTATGGAGAACCTAAGAAACTCTGAGGAACACTCACATAAAAGATCTTCTAGACTCAACTCAGCACATCCAAAAGATATTATTCTTGGAAAGAAAGAAGACCCCATTAGAACTAGATCATTTCTAAGAAACAACGGAGAATCACTAGTTGGATTAGTTTCTATGGTGGAACTAACTTCTATAGATGAAGCTCTTCAAGATACTGATTGGATTAATGCTATGCAACAAGAACTGAATCATTTTACCAGAATTGATGTATGGGATCTAGTTCCAAGACCTGATGGATTCGATATCATTGGAACAAAATGGGTATTCAGAAACAGATTGAATAAGCAAAGAAAAGTATCTAGAAACATCTGACCTACTTGATTCAAAAGTTCATTTCTAAATATGGTCTAGAATTTATCACATAAACTGCTATGTCACGCTAACTCTAGGATTTGAACACGTGTTCAAATCGCTGAGAGGTCACGCGTGCAAGTTATTGTGACGAAATTCCTAGGTAACTGTTCTAATCACTTCAAAAATCACGTTTTCTCCTTTAATTGTCAGATTCATTAAATGTTTGTCATGATTATGATTTCAAAATCTTTTGTTATCTATTTAAAATCCTTTATTTACTATTTTTTAATTGCATGCGTCTCCTCCATAAATAGTTGTGAAACCGTTCCTTTTATCTTTTCTATCTCGCTTTCAAATTGTATATGCATTTTTACCTCCTTTTCTCTCTTCACAAAAACTCCAACCGTTCATCAATGGCAACCACTTCATCTTCCTCTAAACAAAACCCAGATGCTTCCTCCAGCAATCCTCAATCAGAAACATACATTGAACCTCAGAGAACAATGCTTCTCCCTGTAAACGAGTTGGAAGTCATTAACGAAGCCATGGTTGATCTCGACAACATCATAGAAAATGGGCATAATCTGTTTCGTGCAATTGAGTTTCAAGGCTGGGGAAATTTCTTTGACAAATTGATTGGACCTGTCTTTTCTTACCTGGTTAAAGAATTATGGATTCATGCGGTTACTACTCCAAAGGAGATTCTTCCCTTCATTACGGGCAAACAAATCGTCATCACCGAAACCGTAATTAGAAAATTATTAGGTCTCGAAGGTGAAGGAGTTGTTGGTATTGCTGATGGAAGACCAAATATGTCACTGGTTTATGCTGAAATCTTCTCAAATAGGGAAGCTTCTTCAAAGATCAAACATCTAAAGGAGTATTACCAGGTTTGGACAAGAATCTTTCGGGGTTGCATTTTCCATCAAAAAGCAACAAGCTCTTCAGACTATGTCAATGCTGATCAACAATTCCTGATGTATTGCCTTGGTACTAATATCAGGATTGATCTACCCTATCTTCTCTTCAAACATATGTGGACTCATGTTAAGGAGACAAGAGAGGAAGAAAGAAATTGAAAAACTAAGAGCAAGAAAAACTAGATTCCTCTTTCAAGATTAATATCAGATATTTTGACTGAGAATGGTCTGATAGCACATCTGGAAGATGCCAATTTGCTGAAAGAGTTAGATCTTATTTGTGGTAAAGCTCTGAATGGGAAAAATCTGAAAAAGATAAGCATCATTGATAAAATTGTCTGCAAAACCACTCCTTACACTGCAAGCTTCATCACAACAAGGAGAGTTCAACTTAATGACTTTCCTTTGTTCAGCGCTTGAGAAGCTCCTCAAACCATAATGCACTACATTGAGTTGTGCAAGAGGGATGACACACAAATTGACCCAGCTTGGTTTCAAGGAAAAAACAACCCTCTTCCAGAAGTTTACAAAAAGAAGAAATCCAAGAGGAGAAAAGATGCAGGAGAAGGAACTTCTACCAGAGCTCCTAAGGTTCAGAAGACAAAGAAGAAGCAGTCTCAGGTAATCCTCCTACCTCTATCTCTGTTATTAATTCTGATAACATTCAAACATCTGAACAACCCTCATCACAAACCTATGAACCGCTTGTATCTCACACAACCGAACCACTTATACATCAAACTTCTGAACCTCTTTCATCTCCAACAACTGAATTGTCCCCACCTCAAATAACTACACCGCCTTTATCTCAAACATCCGAACCACCTTCATTTCAATCATCTGAATCCACTTCTCAACAAACTTCTAACCAATAAAATTTAGATGCTCCAAATCTTGAAATTGACCCCACAATTCCTCCAAAAAATCAAAAACAAAACCAAAACATTGCACGAGTGTTATCTGAAATAGATAACTTTGAACTTCCACCAAAACAAACTGAACCCTCTCAATCACCAGAAACCACAACAAACACTCAGCCAGAAAACCAACAAGAAATTTTGATTCCTGCTCCCCAACCAACTTATCCATATACTTAAGAACTTCCACCTCTCTCACAAACAGAACTTCCACCATCCTCACAAACAGAACCTCAACTCCTCCCTGAAACTGAACCTCAACTCTCATCAAACCAAATTCCAAGACATTATGCGTGCTATACAAGAACATGGGACATTCCTGGCTAACAAGCCCTTTGGCTACAATCATTCCTGATACTCCAGCTCACAACATCTTTACAATTCCTGAGTCATCAGAACAACCTCCAACTCTCTCCAGAACATACCTCTATCCATTCCTCACCATAAGTTCATGTCATCTCACCCTCACTTTCACCACACAACTCACCTATCTCCACATCAGAACCTCAACCAATCCACCATCCTGAAATAAATGTATCTGATGATCCTGTAATGCCCCATATTTTTCTAATTTTAATTTTATCAGAAATTAAATTAATATTTAGAATTATTTAGTATTTTCGTTGAACTAATTGGAGGAATCATGGAATATTGGTCTTTGGGCCAAGTGTGGTATTTAGTAATGAGGGGTGTTAAGTTGTTGAGCCAATTACTAAATTATGTTATGTTTTCAAAAATCAAGGAAATAAGAGGAAATTGAGAAATAGAGGAGGAAAACCTAAGAGGGAGAGAAGAAGAGGTCATGGACAAAACCCATTTTCGCATTCATGGTGCAGCCCTCACAAAATGAGTCATAACTTTCTACTCGTAGCTCCAAATCAGGTAATTCTTGAAGATTCAGATTCTACATAAAATTTTCTTTGATTTGATATATTAATTTGTGTCAGGGAAGTTCTTGATGAGGGAGATAAGCGAGTTTGAGGATTGGAGATTCTGGATGAATTTGAAGAAAGAGGGCTTACTGGTTTGATGGAGAAGAAGGGGAAAAGTCTAGATTCTTGGCTAAGGTAAGGTGGGACTCTTCCGGTTACCATTTCTTATCGTGTTATAGATGATAATGTTAATTAGATGTATTGTTTAGGTCAATTTGATTATATGTTAGATTGGGGTTTAGGATGATTTTGAAGAGAATCATATAATTTGATGTTACTTATATTGAATTCTATGTATGACTGTGTGTAGATTGATGTTTTAGTAAGAATATATTATTGTTGATGTGTTGATGTGTTCATCCATGGAAACTGAATCTGTGAATATGGGTTTCTAACTAATAGAGTAGAAGTTAGGTTGTTAATGTATAAAAGTGATATAGGATGATAGATTGTTGAAGTTGAATGAATCCTATAAGTTAAAGTGTGTAAAGATGCTGTTTTAGACTCAAAAATCGCAGACTGTTATGGTGAAAACAAGTGGAAGACGGACTGGTACAATTGCAGGTTTTGGAGAAGTCATTGGTGGTTTGCGTATTATACGCGTATGAGGGGCATCCCAAGGGGCCGTACACGTAAGGTACGCCGCCTTGTCCCGTCGCAGCACAACCTTCTACCAGTACGCATATGGTACGCGTATGGAGCAGGGTGATACGCGTACCGTGGAGTGATACGCGTATGAAGCATTTTCTGTGAGAATCAGCCTCTGCTGATACGCGTATGGTACGCGTATGACCAGACGTGTGTGTAGAATTTTCTATTTTGTGATTTTTTGAAAGTTCCATGATGCGTAACTTTCGAACCGTTGGTCTGTTTTAAGTGTCGTTTCGAGTAGGATGAAACTTATGAAATATTCTTTGTGTTATAATGATGAAATGAGCAGTATTGAAACATTACTTTTTGTGAATAGCTACGTTGTCGATTGATTCATATTGATGGGAAACAATTATTCAATTTTATTAGCTTTTATGGGTAGATTTAAATCTTACTATACTTAAAAATTTCCATATGTCCATATATATATATATATATATATATATATATATATATATATATATATATATATATATATATATATATATATCAAGTGTGAGAAGTATTGCATATACTTAATAGAAACAAAATCGTACATGTACAATGAGGAAGCCAAAATTTTAACATTGAGCCCAAAATTTATTTATTCCTCCTCTTTTTCCCTCTCTTCCATCTATTCGCATATTCTTATTCCAATGGTTTCAAATTCTATGACGTTTACAAAATCAATGGGATATTCTATGGTGCACCGTCAAAGCTATCGATGAAGAGAATCATGACCTTCAATGCTTTGTTTATGGAAGATCACGATGCTACAGCTCAATCGTTATTCAATCGGGCACTTGATCGATCTGGTGTTACCCTTTTGTCCCATCCTAAGGTAGTTATTTTTTTCTTCTAAATTCTATCCTATGGGTTTTGTGTTATTTTACTTTTCTGCATTTAGGCATTTGGGTTTTGGAAATTTTCCTCCTTTTTGGTTTTGTAACAATTTTGATTCATGTGATGCTTATGGGGTTGTTACCATTTTGTGTGATAATAAAATCAGAATAAAAGCATGTATAATAACGATGTCTTGGTTGCCAAAAGGCTTGATTTTCCATCCTTGGATTTTTTTTTTCATGTTTTTTCTCTCATCTAATTCAACTCATACTTTTCAATAGTCTATAAATATCAATTTTTATATTGTACCTTATCCAAATTATTTATGTAATCTTGATCTCACATTTCTCTCTTTGAATCTATAACTCTTGGTTACTATTATGAATTATTCGTTTGTGCATCATAGGTCCCCACTAAAACAGCCCGATTTTATTCGCTATTATTTTAGTAATTACATTATTTGATTTTGTTAATAATTATTTATTTATTTAGTTATTATGTGATATAATAATTATTTAAGTATTTAATTATGTGTGTGTTTGTGTTATTTGGCTTAATTAAGTAATTAGAGAGGTTTTAATGATTTGGGCCTAAGTGGTAAAATATAACATAATAGATGGATTATGGGTTAAGCCCCTTAAGATAAGAGATAGTAAGAATAGAGATTAGGGTTGGAGAATCATAACTCATTTTTGGGGATAAAGAAGAAATAGAAGAGAGAAAAGCTCAAAGCGAAGAGCACTTGAGGGAAGAAGAAAAATTATAGAGGAAGCCTAAATTTTCGCAACAAGTTTCAGCAGAAAGCCACCTTGGCAAATCGAGCATATCTCTCAATCCAACAGTTGGATCGTTCCGATACTTGGTCACGGCGTTCTTGACTCGTAAAGGTAAGTTCTGACTGGAGCGATTTTCATTTTGAGGGTTTTAAGTTCGTCTGATAAGCCGATTTCCAAACTGGTTTTTAGGTGTGTCTGCAAATGATGTTAGAAAGGATTCTTTTTATAGTACAAATTTACCAAGGTAAGGGTGAGGTTCTTTCCTGATAAAGGGTTGTATGATAGTATGTTATGGTGGGTAGATTCTATACTTGATATCCATGTTCTTCTATGTGCAATTTTAGGTATTTGATGGTTTGTTGGAATGTGATGATATAAATGTGATAAGTTGTGTGCAATTGATAATCTATGTGCATTAGATTGTTGTGCGTGTTGTGGGTAAACCATTGATGGTGAAATAATGGGTTTAGTTTTAGAATTGAAAATGTTAGGGTTTATGTTAGATTCTCATGAAATTGACTCTAATCATGTTTTGAATGAATTGTCGATAACATGTAATTATGTTTGTGCGAGCTATGTGATGAATTGTTGATAACATGTAATCATGTTGGTGTCTGTTATGTATTGATGAATTGTGGATAACATGTAATTATGTTTATTGTTAGTATGTTGAATTTATTGTTGTTGTTGTAGACCCTATGGTCAAAGTTTCTAGGTTATATTGTATGGATAAGCATGAAGTGAATATTGTTGTATAGTTGGAAATGATTATATTTGAAATAACATGACGTATGCTCTTTATGACAAATAGCTATTGTTATGACGAGGACGATTATATGATGATACTTATATGAAGATGATGTATTGTGAAGTTGAATATGTTGTTATTGTTAAGCTGTTGTTGTTTTGTTGATGCGTTGATGAAATGGTAGGCTTATGGCCAATGTAGAATAAGTTGAATTGTTCCAATTTATGGACATGCTTGAGTTGTAGGGCGTATGACCAGTGTTGATCTAAGATGATGAAATTGATGCATATTATAAGTTGTTGTTTGTTGTGTGTTATTGTTGTCGTTTCGATGTTGTGAATTTGTTGTTAAAGTTGATAATCTCGTTGTTAAGTTGTGTTGTGAGCCTATGGCTAAAGTTGAACAGTGTGATTGTTGATATGTGACCATTGTTGTGTTGTTGTTACGTCGTTGTCAAGTTGTGGTCGTTGTATGTTGTCGCATAGCATAGCATAACATTACAGTTGTTATGGATTGGCAATGTTCTAAGTTGGAGCTAATTCTCACTAAAGTTGGCATGGATTGGGACGTTCTAAGTTGAAGGCTTTGCCTTATGCCTCGGAATTACTGGCAATGTTCTAAGTTGGGAGTTTACTCTGAATGGTACCACATGCATTTGCATAGTATGAGTTGCATAATGAGTCGCATATCGAGTTGTAGTCTTGATGAATGATTGTTATGTTAAGTTGATTATGTTGTTGTCTAAGTTGGATTAAGTTGATTATGTTGTTGTTTTAGTTGGATTAAGTTGATTATGTTGTTGTTTAAGTTGGATTCATGGTTGTGAATTCAATTCTATGTTTTGTTGATTTTTGCCGTGATGATAGTTACATTGGTTTTCGTTGTGATTATGAAGGAAATGTTGTAGTTGTGGATGACTTAGTTGTGAATTTGAATATGTTATTATGATTGATTATTAACATTGTTGTTGTAATGCAAGTTGCTTTGAGATGAGAAATGGTGAATAGTGTATGATCTTATCTTCGCTTTAAGTATTATCATACATATTTTATACTGTTTGATATCTCATCCCTTCTGCTGATGTTTCCCGTACCATGGGAAATGGGAAGGTACTCAAGTATAGATTTGGAAGTTTGTAGCTTCATCGAGTCCAGTTGGTGTGTCGCTCTGATACGTAGCACTCAGGGGATGTTTATTTTGTTGTTTCATGTAGTTAATATATAAGTTGTTGAGTTCTAAGATGAATAATGAGAAGAACTATGATGTTTTAAAGTTGTTTCTGATTGAATAAAGATGATTTATTTATAAAGTCGAATGTTATGATTTCGCTGCATATTAAATATAAGTTGGCATGTTCTTAAAGCTGATATAAGTCGTTTGTGATCCTCTAAGATTGAAGTGCTGCGTATCTAATATGTGTTGTTTATAAGAAGTAAATGTTGATATCCCAAATGCTTGTTGATAGTTTTTAAAATACTCTGATTTGTGCATTTTAATTTCGATAAAATTTAGGGTGTTACACCATCGATCTCTCCATTCTCTCTTTGAATCTATAGATAGCTCATAGGATTTTTAGTTTGTAGGAATAATAATCTGAATTTTGGTTCATGTTTATCGATACAATTATATATTACTTAGTGATTTACAAGGACATTGACTGTGGGATAATTTACTTGGGTCAATATTGCTTTTAATCGTAAATGGTATGAAATTTTGGGTCATTTTTAGTGCATTTTATTATCCAGTAAAAAAATATTTAATATGGAATATGATTTGTAATTATATTTTGGGTCATTGAATATACTATTTGGTCCATTAATATTATTTAAAAAAGGGAAACTATTTTTTTGTGTAAGCAAGAATTATATTAACGGGAGAACTAAGGGTTCTCCAACCTTGATACACAAGACCAGCATAATAACCGACAAAAAAAAAGAGATATTACAAACCAAATACGATCACGATAAAAAAGACATCGGGTCTTTACAAAAATCGTAAAAGTTGCACTTGGAGTAAGTAATATCACCCAAAGAGGACCATCTCCACATCAAGAATTTGATTTTCCAAACTATGTCATTAATGCTCCAAACTTCATTTTTGAAACAAAAGCCATTCCTTGTCAACCAAATAGTCCAACAAATGGCCAACCAAAACACCCCCAATTTTCCTTCTCTAACTTTTTTCAAACGGCACTTATCGTACCACTCCATAAAAAGCGGAAAGCAATCCTCCTCCTTCCAACCCGAAAAATCCGCCCACTCACCAATATCTTTCCAAACAAGTTTAATTACATAACATTTGAAGAAAATATGGTCTCTATCCTCCAAATGAGTCCCACAAAAAATACAATTTAAATTAGGGGTAGAAAAAGCAATACCTCTAACCTTCAAAAGATCTTTGGTTGGAAGCCTATTCACAAAAAGTCTCCACGCGAACGCTTTAATTTTATAAGGGATCTCCATCTTCCAAATCTTTTCCAACACTACATCATTCCTATTAATGGGACCAAACGGAATTCGACGGGAAGCATACCGGTGATAACACGATGAAACCGAAAAAATCTTATCCTTCTCCAAATTCCAAATCACGGAATCCTTTTCCGAATTACAACCCACAAAAGTATCCAAAAAGTTCCGTAAAGACAACAACTTGGATAATAAACCCGCCTCAACCACTTCCACTAATGAAATGCCCAAATCCCCCCATATCCACGCCCCGTCTCTCCACCCTCCCATCACCGCTACGGAGACATTCTTCAACAAAGAAATATCATAAAGTTCCGGATACAATTCCGACAAACACACATCATTCAACCAACAAACTTCCCAAAACGGAGTGCTAAAGCCATTACCCACAATAAAACAACTATTTTCAAGAAAAGGATCTTTATGAAAAGAGGAAGAATTGCTAACCTTTATCAAGTCACGCCACCACAAAGAAGAAGATGAAATTTTATAATGATCCCCGCCTCCAAACAAATGCAAATTAATATCTCCATACCGCGCCTTCAAAACTTCTATCCACAACAAACTTCCCCCCTTAGCAATTCTCCATCTCCACTTATTTAAAAGGGCTAAATTAAAGTCATTTAAATCCTTAATATTTAGACCACCTTTTAAATAAGGCAAAGTAACTCCCTTCCAACTAACCCAATGAATACATCTTTTCTCGGATACTCCTCCCCATAAAAATTTAGCTTGCAACATAGAAAATTCCCGAACCACATTAACCGGCATCTTGTAAAAAGACATAGTGAAAATGGCTAAAGAACTCAAAATTGACTTCAAAAGGGTTATTCTACCGCCGAGATTCAAAAACCGGTTTTTCCATCCCATCAACCGGGTCTTCAACTTATCTAAAAGCGGGGTCCAAGTGCACTCCTTCCTCGGGTTGAAGCCAATTGGAATGCCAAGAAAATAGAAGTTACTATTTTCTACCTTGCACGCTAGATAAAAAGAAACCGCTTCCAAGAAATTTGTAGAAACGTTAATCCCTATCAATTTGCTTTTGTGAAAATTGATTCCAAGACCCGAAACCATCTCAAAAGCTCTCAACACAATCTTGACCGCCTTCACATGTTTCCAAGTACCCTCCCCCACTATCAAAGTGTCATCCGCAAATTGTAAAATATCCACACAACACCTCCGGTTAATAGAGAAGCTCTCAAACTCTCCAACCTCTATGGATTTTCGGACCAACCTCGTAAGAACCTCCGCCACAATGACAAAAAGAAAAGGCGAAAGAGGATCACCTTGTCTTAAACCCCTCTTCACCGCGAATTCCCTAGTGGGGCTCCCGTTAACCAACACCGACATGTCGCTCCTAAAAACCAATAATTCCATCCAACCCCTCCACTTTTCACCAAAGCCCATATTTAATAACAATTGTCTCAAAAAGTTCCAAGAAACTTTGTCATAAGCTTTCTCAAAATCCACTTTAAAGAGTAAACACGATTTACCTTCTTTTTTAGCAAAATCCACCACTTCATTTGCCACCAAAACCCCATCAAGCAATTGCCTTCCCGGAACGAAAGCGCTTTGGCACGGCGAAATGATAGAATTTAACACCGCCTTCAAACGACCCGCCAACATCTTCGCCATGAATTTATACATACAACCCACCAAACAAATCGGTCTATAATCGTCCAAGGAAAGCGGGTTTGCGGACTTAGGTATCAACGCCAAAAAAGAGGAAGTAACCGCCTTGGATAGTTCTTTACCTTCGAAAAAGTGATCAAAAAATCTCAAAAAATCTTCTTTTATTAAAGGCCAACACCTTTTAATAAAAAGAAAAGAATACCCGTCCGGGCCCGGACTTTTGGAACCACCACAACAATTTAAAGCTTCTAAAATCTCATCTTCTTGAAACGGTCTTTCGATCCACACTTTATCTTCCTCACTAATGCGATCAAACAAAACTCCTTCCAAAGACGACACCATCCCTTCCTCCTCATCAAATTTTCTAGAAAAGTGATTAGCAACAAAATCTTTAATATCTTTTACCTTATCCAACCTCCCATTCAAAGTGTTAATGGGTCCTAAATGATTATGTCTTCTTTTCTCCTTCATGACTTTGTGAAAGTAACCGCTATTTGCATCTCCTTCTTTTAACCATTTCAAATTAGCCTTTTGCACAAGCATGTTCTCCTTTATTCTCAATTTCATCCAAAACCGACTAGTAGCTTCCTTCCTTCTAAACAAAGTATCCGGTAACAAGTCCTCGCCTTCTAACTCTAATAAATCATCCCCTCGATTAATATCTCTAACCTCCTCTTGAATTTCCAAATCGATTCTACCGAAAACCTCTTTATTCCACCACTTTAGCCGACCTTTAAGAAGATATAGTTTTTGTTTCAAAACAAAATCCCCTCTACCTTCCACTTTGAAGCTTTTCCACTCGTCCTCCACAAAAGGAATAAAAGAACTATGCGAAAACCATTCATTGTTGAACCTAAATGGTTTAGGTCCCCAATCTTCGTTGTCAATCTCTAGCCAAATCGGACAATGATCGGAAATATCTCTCTCTCCCACCATTTGACCTATCACCCCCCAATCATTCAAAACCTTCTCAGACACAAGAAATCTATCTATCCTACTCATAGATTTACCATCTCCACTATACCAAGTAAATTTTTTTCCTTTACAAGGAACATCCACCAACAAGCTTTTTTCAATAAAATTCCGCGAACTCAAAAACTTCATGAACATTAGAAACGACACCTCTACCTTCTCTCTCCCCTCTCACTTTAATAGCATTAAAGTCACCACCAATGATCCATTCACCATCGTTGTATACATCTTTCAACTCCAACAACTTGCTCCACAACATTCTCTTTTTGACAAGGTCACAAGGAGAGTATACATTAATCAAGTAAAAGAAATTATTGTTCTTACACACCTTGATGCCGAGATACCCCTCCCCTTTAAAACTCAAAACAACATCAACCACGTCTCCCCTCCACAAGGTAAGAAGCCCGCCCGATCTACCCGTAGAATTAGAGAACGAAAAACCAATATCTTTTGCATTCCAAAAACTCTTGGCAACAAAGTCCTGCATGCTAGTTAATTTTGTCTCTTGAATGAAAAAAATGTCCGCTTTACTCTTAATCATCAAAGAACTAATTCTTCTCCTCTTAAGATCATTGCCACCCCCTCTAATATTGAAAGTTCCAATAATCATCACAACAACTTTATAGACTCCTTCAACTCAGCTTTTTTCAAAGCCGCTTCCTGCTCCAATCTTTCTATTTTCTCAATGGCGTTACCGTCTCCTCCCTTAGCCACCACCCCCAATCCTTCCATAGATTTCCATATTTTAGTTCCGGCTTCCTTATCTAAGAAACCCCATTGTCTACCGTTATTCCTACTAATGTCGCTGCCTCCACTAAGATTTCCGTAACACTTATCCCCCATGTTAGAAACCGCATCTTCCTTAGAAAGCTTAAGAGAAGAGCTAGCTCCGGAATTACAAGATGAAGCAATAACTTTGCTGCCCCCAATGGAAGGCACAGACCTGTGTTTCTTCCCGCCTGTTAGAGCCAAAACCGGTTCCTTTCCTTTCCCCCTGGTCAAAATTTTCATAGTCCTCCTATGAAGAGAACCGCCACAGTCCGACAAGTTCTTAAAAACCACCTTTTTATTACGACCCCTCCTGCAAAACTTAACCCCTCTAACAGCCTCATCAAAAACGCCACCTACACCGACATTAGGTAAAGCAATGTTCTCCAAACCAACTCCCGCAGCATCAGCGGGCCCAGCAACAGAAGGAAGAACATTAACAGAGCAAGATCTATTAACTTCCAGCCCAAAATCATCCATCCCATGATTCTGTATAGAATCTACAACAAACCGTGTCCCATCTTTCTCCACCGATAGCGTCTTCGAGAAAGAGCTCTCCGGCACGGATGAGTCCCCAGCTGACTCCACACTGCTATTCCTACCCTTAGACCGATCCACAGTAGCCACTGCATTAACAGCCACACCATCCGCGCTGGAAAATTCTTCAATGTCATCCTACGAAGCTGCAGCGAAAAGAGATGACATAGAATCCGACTCGGAGGGAACCGAATCAGAATGTTCATGATCTGAAACAGCACACCTGTTAAACATACAACCAGCATCCTCCGATATATAAACACAGAATTGTTTGTCATCAATCGACACCACAATCGAATCCGGCAAACGAAAGTCCAACGAGACCGAAACCCTCACCCTAGCATAGTCAAGAAACAGCCCACAACCAGTGTGTTCATCTAGAGATAGAAACCTTCCAAGAGAATTTGCCACCAAAACAAAGAACTCCGAATTCCAAGCGTGAGCCGGCACACCTCTAATACAAATCCAGACAGATCTACAAGTATCTACCACTCCCTCCTCCCATTTGTACACCTTCTCAAAGCAATTCTTCCACCAACTTTCGCCTTCCTCAATGAAATTACCGATAATTCCCACTTCCGATTCTTCCAAAAGACAAAGAGACTCACCCAACGGCGTGACCTTAACGTTATAATACCCCTCCATCTCAAACTTGGTTTGCATTTCATTGTAGTACCTAAAACAACCACCTTGCCAACGTATGCTTTAGAGAACCTCTGATTATCTTCAGACTTAGACGAATAAGATACCCTACTTTTGTCCTCAAAAGCCTTCTGATGCCTTTTGTTATTAACCACATCAGCGAAAGACCAATTCCCGTCTCTACGAGTATTGAGCCCCAAGCTCGACGCCTCCCCTCTATAGCTCCTAACAGCCGCAAAGTCAACATCTCTAACTCTTCTCTTGCCAACATCATTCCCGTGAGAAGAAAGATTGGAACGTTCGAATCTTGGAACGTTGGCGTGGATTTTCCTACCATTAATCTGAACATTGTCCAATGAGATAGCTAAAAGTCTCGGATCTACGACCTCTCTGAACCTCGCAAACCCAAACCTTTTCCCCACCTTATTCCTTCTGGGTGAAATTGAGACCTCCACCACCGAACCAATACACCCAAACAAGCCAAACAGATCTTTGGCTTTGGTGTCCTCAGGAAATTCAGAAATGTAGAAAGAAGAAAATTTCGACAACTCACTACCTTTAAAAACCGAATGAAACGGAAAGGTTTCCCATTTCGCCACCCAGTTCCTAAAATGTTTCTTCCTCACATCTGTCCAAACCTCCCCCCCTCTGAAAACCAACTTGCCTCATAATCCAAACCAAAGAACAGACCCAACCGACGATACACGAATCAATCCAACAGACAAAGCGCAAACGGCCCAAAAAGATGAGCAGATCACAGCTACCACAAGACCCAAACTCCTCTCCCTCCACCAAGGTCCCTGATCCTAGAACCAGGAATTTAAACCGAAAATGGAGCGAAAGAAGAGGAAAACCCTATGATAGCTATGTTCAGAACCCGAAAGAACCCCACCAGAAAACTCGGCTGAGAAAGAAAGGAGGAAGACCAAATACCTCTGTACAGGAACCACCGGCACAAACCCTAAAGGAGAAGCTGGCCACACTCGACGCCCTACGCCGCCCGACGCCGGTACGCGAGAGTCTTCATCTGTGTGTGTGTGAATTTTTTGTCCTCACAATGTACGAGATTTCTTTACTTATGCTTAAAAAAAATTCTTGTATGCAAAAGGGAAACTATTAAAGTGTATTTTAGAAAAAAAAAGTTAAAATTTTTTAAACTATAAAGAGAAAAAGTGAGACGTTATACCTTACAACTTTCCATTTTCATTTTATGTTGTTTAACGAAATGCTTAACTGCTATTACATATAACATTTTTCATGCCTAATACTTGTTGAATGTTTACTTTTAGATATTTCATTGCATCATGATCAGGTACATTTTCTTCACTTTTTAAGAATATCTTCTATTCGAATCTTTGTAGATAATTAAATTAAATATGAATTTTTATTTGAATTTTTTTATTATTATTTTCTTTTTTTTAATTTTTTTTGTTAATTCTTTATGAATTTTATAATATTTTATTTAATTTGTTTTATTTCTACTAAATCATATGGAAATGAAGTTATAATATTCCAACCTCATAATTTACTTTCATGTAACGTATAGAAGAAAAAATAAATGAATAAATTAATTTAAGAGGCTTAATAATTAGGTATATTTATTTTTTAAATAAATAAAAGTGTAATTAAAGAACATTTATGATATCTTATTCATATAAATAAAATTATTATATCAATATAAAAACACATTTTCACAATTATTCTATTTTAATGTTTGCAATTAGTATCCTATTTTTATGTTTGCAATTAATATTATTTTTATATCATATTTTTAAATTTATGAAAAATATATTTATAATGATACAAATAAATAAATAAATAAGTAAAATTTTAATGAGTTAAGTTCATCATTGATCAATATATATTTATCTATATAATCACAAAATGGTTGAAATATTAAAATTTAAAACTTTAACAGGTCAAGTTCATTCTATATGTCTTAAGTTTAAAAATGAATATATTAAATGTAACAGAAAAAATATCTTATTTTTAAATTATTTATGTTATTACTAAAGAAAGAATTGAGGCAAATATTTATAAGTAAAAAGATACTATACAAAAAAATTAAGTAATGAAGGAATTAATTGGCATTAAAATTATATGCTAATATAAACAATTCATAACTATTTTATGATCACCAAAACAAAATTATTATATTTATATCATTATTTTAATACTTTGTTAATAGTTACTTTATAAAGTAAACAAATTACATGAATGAAAATTCAAATAATAATATTTACATACGGGAAAATATGTTGTTCATCCAAATATTTGTATATAGGGAAGAACTATATTTATTCTTCAAATATAAATTAAAATGTGTTTAATTTTAATAATATCAAACCTTCTTGGTTAAATATTTTTTTTGTTTTTTATTTACATTATAAATAACGTCAAAATAAATTTAATATTTATACACGGAAAAATATATAATGACCCAAATATTGGTATATATATTGAAAAATTATATTTATGTATTAAATGCATTTAGTTTCTTTAAGACATATTTATATTATTGTTTATATACTTAAAACAATCTATGAGTTCAAATATGGAAAAAAGTGTGTTGTTTTTTAATTATTAATGTTATTAATATTTTTAATTTAAGATACAATAATTTTTTTAAAATTAATATACGTGAAAATACATAAAATGTGTGTCACTTATCACTAATTTTAACTTATGTAATTCAAAATATTAGTATCAAGTTTCCTATCTGATCATAGCATCTAAGAATGACAATTGGATTCATCCCCAATGGGAACCCGCAAAAATGACCATTAATGAATAAGGTAAAAACCTATAAAATGAGCACGGATAATTACCCACTAAAATAAACGAGTATGGACGCGGGTACGGGTACCTTAGGTCTCACCCCGTCTTATACCCGCATAATGTATATATATATATATATATATATATATATATATATATATATATATATATATATATATATATATATATATATATATATATATATATTTGTAAAGTTTTTGAAATAATAAAATAAAATTGAAGATATTTTAGGAAATATATTAATTTATTAAAAATCAAAATTCAAATTCCCTCCCATCCCCTTGATTCGGGGGAACAAAAAGTGTGATTTCGATGGATTTTGCTCCCCTCTCCTCCTAATCCCCTCTTAAAATTTTAACCAGACACGTTTCATTATAAATATCCCCTCCCCTCCATGTACCTCGAATCAAACATACCCTAAAGGTTCGTTTGGTTACAGATTTTTGGAGGGGAGGGGATGAAATATTTTAAGTTAAGTATGTTTAGTTTAATTTTTTTACGAGGGGAGGGGAGGGGAGGGGAGGGGATTGAAGATAATCAGATTTTCCCATATAGCATTTTTTCGTTCCCCCAAATTGAGGGGATTTGGAGGGAAAGAGAGAGAGAGAGAGAGAGGAGTTATAATAAAATCATTTGTTGTTATATTGACAAAATAACTTTTTTTTAAATATTAAATTATCCTAAATAAATATTATACATTAATTTTTACCACTCTATTATAAAATAATTTTTTGTTATATTGTCCTTAATAATGATTGTAAGAAATTTATCAATATTTTACTCGTGCTTTAATATATTTTAGAATATTTGAAATATTAAATATTTGGTGTTTGATTATCTATGTTGTTTATGATTGGACAAATTTCTTTTTTTTGTTGTTGTGAATATCACTTTATTTTTATTTTATTTATCATGATTGTATATTTTAAGGGTTATAAAGGTAAGTTAGTTTTAAAATTCCCTTACTCCCCTTGTGAACCAAAAATATATTTGATTAAAATTTCTCTCTCCCCGTCCTTCCCTCTCTTTTGAACTAAACATACATTTAATTAAAATACATCCCCTCACCTCCCCTATCTTCCCCTCCCCTTTATTAAAATTCTTATCCTCCTCTCCCATCCGTTGAACCAAATAGATCCTAAAGAAGTGAAATGACAACCATTTTCTCCCACACACCATTGGCATATAACATATACATCATATCCTAGAAGCAACCAATAAATAAACCAAGTGGGGTTTATTGGACTAGATTGTGCCATGGAAAAAACTAGATTGGTTTGCAAATAAAGACTAAACCTTTTGCTTTTGTTGATGTTTTTATTGGCTGATTGGCATCTATGTTTGGCTAAAACATAATAGCAGAAAAATGTAATACAATGTATAAATCTTGCAAATATAAAAGAACAAAACAAGTACAAAAGCAAGATGTTGTATTGAATGTCATGACATCGTCTCATGACATCGCGCCTGCAGAACTGGAATGAAGATTCAGTTTGATTCTCAACAGATAAGAATATTCTATGAATATTATGTAATCCAATGTGGCACAGATTTAAAGGTCAATAAAATCAAGTCAGAATATTGAAGAATCAAATCAGAATATTAAAGATTCAGCAGTTTCTAATTTAGGAGATAAATTAGGAAACTTGTAATTGAAGACCTTTATTTTAGCAGAAGATATCTGCAGATTTGTAACAGCCAGGAGTCCTGTGAATTGTAAGACCAAATCCAATTGGGAATAGGTTATAAATAGAAATCGTTGTAACCTAGTTTGATGTAGAAAATCGTGTTTAGAAAAGATGTAGTCATTATGGTTTCTATAGGTAGACCACCTAGGCTGTGGGATGGCTGACATGTTCTTCTCGAAACCTATAGGTAAGAGAAGTTATTATTCTCACTCGAAACCTGTAGGTAAGGGTTGAGTATTATGTTCTTGATTGAAGCTTTGAAGCAAGGTCAAGTTAGTGTTCATTGTTAATTGTTTAAATAGTTGTTGCAGGGTTGTAACAGTTAGGTATCACTAGGGAGTGAGAAGAGGTTCTCTTGTCTTAGATGGAGTTCTAAGATAAAGGTTGCATTGGGTAATGACTAGGTATACCAGAGGTTGATTACATAAAATAGTACTACTGATAGTGAAATCTTCTTTGTGGCTTGGTAGCCCCTAGAGTAGGTAGTTAAATCGAACTGGGTTAACAATTCACTGTGTTATTTATCTTCTCCATTGTATTGTCTGTTCAGTCTAGGATGTTGTAACATCGCGTATAACATCAGGTTCAGGTTAGATAGCTGATCCATTTACAGAACCAATGAAGTGTACAATCTGGTTATGTTGACTGAAAAAACATGATCCTAGTACTCATGGACTCCTTCTTAGGGGTAATTAAAATTGGGGATCTTTCGGTTCTGCCGTTGCTAAGTTAATAACAGATCAGATGTCTTGACATCGTGAGTGACATCCTGAATCTGTCATATACCAGAATTTCAATTGGTATCAGAGCAGGCATCCTGTCTGTTTCTGGATGAGATCCATGAGGGATACTTTCGGGTTGTGCTGAAGGCAGATGATTGTTTGAACAAGGAGTGTTCATATTGTATGTACCTATATGTGGAGGATTAGACCAACCTGACCATAGCGGTTGATACTAGAACAAGAAGAGCTAAATCCAAAGGCTTCATGCGAGAGTGAAGAATTTGAATTGAACTGTTCAGCCTGTATATATGTACAGAAAAGAAACGTATCAAAACCTTCATGCGGGAGTGAAAATATTGATTAGGTAACCTCTGTATCTATGTAAGTTTATCAGGTTAGGATGTTGGTTAGGTCTAGTCTGTTGCTTGGTGTAGAAGCAAGCATTGTGCAGGGTTGAGTTGCAGTCAATCCTTAGATGTCATGTTTACAACTGATATTTGGTGTAAGCATTGTGTGAATTCTGTTGAAGTATGGCTATTTTCCGCTGCATAGCCTCTGTGCAACCCCTATTGTATGAGAAAGATTATAGGGTTATTTATATTCAACAGAATGTATAGCTGAACCTTACAGCTATAATTAAAGTGTCAACGATACTTGAGTAATCTCTCAAGTTCACTCATAATGGCATGGTTTATTAGAGCTGTTGAATATTAACTGATCAATGATATTCATAATCATCTGCAAGTGTGAACCTTGAAGAACTTTAAGGCTGGAGTGTTCCTAGAAGGAGGAACGGATGTCCCACCGGATGTTAGGACATTAAGTACTGGTATGCAGCTACCAGCTGAAGATCAGATGTTATGGTGTTAAACTAATGTAGTGGGAGAACATTGGTTTGGAACCTACTCCTGATCTAGAAGAGGAGACATCTGATTATAAGTTGATCCGGACACGATCAACATGTTCTTCTACTCCAAATCTCAGTTTATGGAGGTTAGAAGTAAAAGCTCAGTGCCAAAGAAAACTCATGAAGGTATTCCTTTTTGATCCTTTATGTTTAACTCAAGATAAGCTTACATCTGGTATTTTCCTCTGATCATTGGAACCAGAAATGTGAACTTTCATTCATAACCATAGAGCACTTGTTGGAGCTGAATACAGTGTCTCAACCACAGTGAAATATGGTCAAGAATGTTTACTTCCCTAGTTGTTATCCAGAAAGGGTAGTGTTATTTGAATCAAGGAAGTCAGGTGGCTCAGAAGAATCTGACTAGTTCAGTGTTATGTCATGACTAAGTCTGTCCCAGAAAGCTAAATGAGGGAATCTCCTCTATAGGTACCGACTATGGCATCCATCATCTCAAAATCAGAATGAGAGTCTGAAGAAAAGTTTATTGAGATGCTGGCTATTTTATTCCTTGATATGTTTGGATGTTGCTGATAATTGCACTATTTTGTTTCCACCCTAAGTGCTATGAATTAGATGTTAAAGATGTTAACCAAGAACCATGAAGGATGATGTCACGTCAGATGTTACAACATCATCTCAAGATCTTCAGTTTCTTTATATTTTTGTTTTCCAAGAGAAAAATATATAAATGTAAGGAGGTAATTAGTCAGAATGACCTAGTGTGAGTAGCAAATTCTAACTGACTAACTGGTAAGTACTTTGATGGGAGACTTAGTACTTATTGGGTGTAAAACCTGGATGCAAGACTGAGAAGAAGAAATCAGTCAAGATGAACTAGTGTGAGTAGTAACTCTTACTGAGTAACTACTAAGTACTTTGACGGGAGACTTAGTACATTTTAGATGAGAAGTCCTTCCAGTTATGTATTCAAGGACTAGTGTGAACCCAAAGGTCAGTGTTCACTATTATCTTCACAATTTAATGAAGTGTGGCAAGAGTATCTGGTGAAGCATTCTGATTATGTTAAAATATCTTGATGGGAGCTGGATATTTTGCAATGTCTGTATGAAGAGCTTAGACTTATATGCTGAAGATTGATTTTTGGTTATACAATCATAGTTTCTTCTACTTCAAGTTGTAGAGTGTGACAATCTGAATCTTGTGTAGCAAGTAAACTGAGGTTTCTATACTTGGAAAACTGTGGCAAATTCCAAATGAAGGGAGCTTCAAGGACCAACATCAAATATATCCTAAATTTGTATATCTCAGGGGGAGTAAGAGAGTATGAAGATCAGCAAAGACAATGTTATTCTGCTTCTAATCAAATGGAAAGTCTTTCAAAGACTAATCTTAAAGCCAGAAGAACAGTGTCACACAAGATGTCAGAACATAACTCAAAACATGTTTGTTCTTAAAGACCAGCAAGGATTATTCTTTGTATTATCATCTAAAAACATGTATTGATGGTGTGTATCACTTGTTTTGACTTAGTGCATGTTCTAACCTATGCACAAGTCCACCTGATGCAGTTCTTCTTCAAATAGCATCTCTTGAACAAGACTTTTGTACAAGTCCAGGTATGTTCTTTAAAATGCTCAGGTTTCTAGAGTCTTTTCCTTTTCATATTTTTGTGTCTTGTTTGATTCTCTCATGTTGTTCTTTCGGATATGAGGAAAGTCTAGATTCTAGGTTATGGTTGTCAGGTTGTGACAATCATAGGGTTTAAAGGGTAGTGTTCAGAAATAGTTTAGTCTGAGGTCATTCTAGTTATTTTGTAAAGAGTAGAGTCTTGTTTCATGTCTTGAACATAAATTGTTCCTTGTGTTCTAAGTCATTCTATAGAGACGTGTTATCTCTATGGATAGTCAGAGTTTGTTTGAGTTTGGGTGTCGGAAGAACTTATGTCTTGGGTAATGTCAACATCACAATGTGCTATTATCTTGGAAGAGTGTCAAGGAATGTGCATGCAGAGTTTGAAGAAGCGACATTATTGTCTAAAGTGGCAGTTCAGACATAATGTGGATTAGAATGGGCAGGTTCTGATCTTGATGTTAGTAATGTGTTCTGGCTATACATAATTACTTCCATAATGAAGACTTCACTACGTAAAGATGACTATGAAGATAAAAGTTCTATGATCTGATCAATACAGCTGAAGATAAGGAGGATCCTTCCGGTTCAAGATAAAGAGCATGTTAATCAATAAGTGATATTGAGAAACATCATCTAATGAAAAATCACAGTTATGATATAGCTTATTAGAAGCAATCGGAAACACTATTATTAGAAGTTCTTATTTGTAATTGTTCCTTGAGATACCAGTTTGGTCAGATTTCTCAAGAGGGCTAGGACAGGTTAGTCTTAAAGGTGTTATTCACAGGCAGTTGGCTTGTGCACTGTACTGTTAGTCACACCAGTTGGTTGTGCATTTGTAATCAGTTTGATTATAGTTGATTAAGTCCTCATTGAGAGAGGCGAAATTACCTTGACGGGTGGACTTGAGTAGTTTGAGTTCAAACGAACCAGGATAAAAATATCGTGTGAATTTTTATTTGAGAAAGAAACCCCTTATTCAACCAACCTTCTAAGTGTTTTCATACCCCTCAATTGGCATCAGAACTCTTGGTTATGGGTGTAAACACTTATCAATGTTAGTAAAAGATCCAAAAGGAAAACACTATGGCAAATGAGTAAAACAATAATGGTTTTACGAGACCCCCTGTGTTTGATGGAGAAAATTTTGAGTACTGGAAAGATAGACTGGAAAGTTTCTTTCTAGGACAAGATGTTGAACTATGGGACATTGTGTTAGATGGTTGCACACATCCTGTAGATGCTGGTAAAAAGATTGATAGGAAAAACATGAGTGATAAATAAAAGAAAGATTTCAAAAATCATCACAAGGATAGAACTATCTTGCTGAATGCTTTCTCACATGCAGAATAGGAAAAAAATCACCAACAGAGATATTGCACATGATATGTTTGAGTCTCTCAAAATGATTCATAAAGGAAATGCTCAAGTTAAAGAAACAAAAGCTTTGGCCCTCATCCAGAAGTACGAGGCATTTAGAATGGAAGACGATGAGTCCATTGAAACCACGTTCTCAAGATTCCAAACTCTGACAGCTGGCTTGAGAATTTTGAACAAAGGATACACCAGAGCAGATCATGTTAAGAAGATAATCAGAAGTTTACCCAGAAGATAGGGACCAATGGTTACTGCGTTCAAAGTTGCAAATAATCTAGATGATGTATCTCTTGAAGATCTTATCAGTGCATTGAGAATCCACGAGATAGAACTTGATGAAAACGAGCCTCAGAAGAAAGGTAAGTCTGTTGCCCTTAAATCTATTAGAAACTTTGAAACTAATGCTTTTCAGGCTGAAGAGGAAAGCTCTAGTGGCTTTGCATCGGAAGAAGAAGATGGGTTATCTCTTCTCTCTAGAAGAGTCAATCAATTATGGAAGCATAAACGAAGGAAGTTCAGAAACTATAGGAGACCAGAAAATAAAGCAGAATCTTCTAGACATAAGAAGCCTAGCAGAAAAAGAATTGTCTTCTATGAATGTAAAGAACCATGACACTTTAAGAATGACTGTCCCAAGTTGCAGAGAGAGAAAGGCCAAAAAAATTTTGAAAAGAAGAAAAGTCTGATGGCCACTTGGGATGATTTAGTAGAGATCAGCTTGTAGAAAGCTTATCAGAACTTCTGGAAAATCATAGTAAACTCAGAATCAAATACAAGAAATTTAAAAATAGTTTTGTAGTTGAAACTGAGAAACTTAAAGCAGAAAATTATGACCTTAAAGAAAGTAATCTTAAACTCATAGAGGAATTAAAAATTCAAAAAATCTATAATTCAGATACTGCTTCAAGATCGAAAGATATTCTAAAAGAATATTGAAGGATAGAAAAACACTTAGAAAGGGGGGGTTTGAATAAGTGTAGCTTTAAAAACTTGACAGATAAAAATAAATTGCACAGTTATTTTTATCCTGGTTCGTTGTTAACTAAACTACTCCAGTCCACCCCCGCAGAGATGATTTACCTCAACTGAGGATTTAATCCACTAATCGCACGGATTACAATGGTTCTCCACTTAGTCAGCAACTAAGTCTTCCAGAGTCTTCTGATCACACACTGATCACTCCAGGAACAACTGCTTAGATACCCTCTAAGACTTTTCTAGAGTATACTGATCCACACGATCACTCTAGTTACAACCTGCTTAGATAACCTCTAAGACTTCCTAGAGTATTCTGATCCACACGATCACTCTAGTTCCTTACAACTTAATGTAATCAATTCTAAGAGTATTACAATTGCTTCTTAAAAGCTATAATCACAAACTGTGATATTTCTCTTAACGTTTAAGCTTAATCTCACTAATATATTACAACAGCAATGTAGTGAGCTTTGATGAAGATGAAGATTCTGAGCTTTGATTTGAACAGCGTTTCAGCAAGTTAATATGAGTTGTTTTGGTGCAGAATCGTTAACCTTGCTTCTCATCAGAACTTCATATTTATAGGCGTTGGAGAAGATGACCGTTGAGTGCATTTAATGCTTTGCGTGTTCCGTACAGCATCGCATTTAATGTTATACGCTTTTGTCAACTACCTCGAGCCTTGTTCACGCTGTGTCTACTGACGTAGCCTTTAATAGCTTTTAACGTTCCTTTTGTCAGTCAGCGTAGCTTGCCACTTGTACTTCCTTCTGATCTGATGTTTGTGAATACAACGTTTGAGTATCATCAGAGTCAAACAGCTTGGTGCATAGCATCTTCTGATCTTCTGACCTTGAAGTGCTTCTGAGCGTGATACCATCAGAACTTCAGTGCTTCTGTTCTCTTGTTCTTCTGATGCTTCCATAGACCCATGTTTTGATTCTGCTTCGACCATCTTCTGATGTCTTGTCAGACCATGTTCTGATGTTGCATGCTGAACCCTTTGAGACAAAGCTTCTGAGCGCTGAATTATGCGTACTCTTTATATATTTCCTGAAAAGGAAATTGCATTGGATTAGAGTACCATATTATCTTAAGCAAAATTCATATTATTGTTATCATCAAAACTAAGATAATTGATCAGAACAAATCTTGTTCTAACAATCTCCCCCTTTTTGATGATGACAAAAACATATATAAATGATATGAATTTGCGATCAGAAAGAGCAGACGGCAAAAGACAAATTACACAGCTATAGCATAAGCATATGAATATGTCTCCCCCTGAGATTAACAATCTCCCCCTGAGATAAATAATCTCCCCCTGAAATAAATACTCGAAGAACTTTAATAAAAGACTTCCCTGATTATTTCGGTAGAGACGATCACATAAGCTTCTGTCTTTAGAGAATTCATAGCTTCTGACTTCTGCTTCCACAGGACAGCTTCAGAACTAGAATTTCTTTAGATCCCTAGAACACTTACAGCTTCTGATTCCTGCTTCCATCTAGGACAGCTTCAGAACTTGAATTTCTTTGATCTTCTGAACATTCACAGCTTCTGACTTCTGCTTCCATCTAGGACAGCTTCAGAACTTGAATTTCTTTGATCTTCTGAACATTCACAGCTTCTGATTTCTGCTTCCATTTAGGACAGCTTCAGAACTTGAGTTTTCTGGATCTTTAGAACATTCACAGCTTCTGATTTCTGCTTCCCTCGGATAGCTTCAGAGCTTGAATTTCTACCAACCTCACTTCATGCTAGATTTGTATCAGAACATTGTTGAATGTACCAGAGCATCATCAGAGCATCTCTACATCCTGAAATGTTACAGAACAAAAACTAAACGACAAAAGTCAGCATGAACGAGTCAGAACATAAAATGTATATTAGAACACATGATATGTATCAAAGCCATATATGTAACACCCTTCTAAACCCCCGCGGAAAATACAATAATAATCAGAGTAAACATGAAATACAAGGATGTCACAACTTCTTTAACATAAAATACCATAGTCATTTGTCATGCCACACGAGGAACCATTTAACATAAATACAATTCATGTTCAACACAGCGGATTATAATTCATAACATTGCATATTCATCATCATTCATGCAAGTTACTCTAATACAATTATAAAACAACAAAGCCAACAGAGTAATTCGTCTCTAAACTAGCGTTCCCCAGTGTTACAATCAGAGCATGACTCGACACGAACTACGGGCTAGCCTACAAGCTATCTTCACCCAATCAAGACGCCGCTACATCCTTAATCTGAAATCATCAAAGTAAGGGTGAGTTTCATTCGAATTAATAAGCATTATGCAATCATAAGCAATAAAATCTCATAGTAATTATCATCCACTCAATCATACACATAATCAGAATTATTACAACAAGCAAGCATCAATCCAACAATATTGGCCATCGGCCCACAACTCATCAATTTCATCAATGATCAAGTTATATTAACAACATCTTCTCAATACATCAATCATGTAAACACACCAAGGCATAACACTGGATCTCATCCAATCATGTTATCACCAATGCATATGATGCAACTGACACTATGCATGTGGTACCAAAATTCGTGAATCATATCACAGGACTTCTCTCTTTGATACTGCCCTCTAGTCGCTCACACCCCACATGGGCACACGACTACTGCCTCATCGCTCACACCCCACATGGGCACACGATGACTTCCCGCTAATCTCCACACAATGAGAATTAGCCTTCCAATGCAAATGATTTATGAATAATGCACACATGACACATACTTACATCTTCATACATCATCATCATTCCGATGCTTAACATCGCTTAACACCTCTTACCAATAAGGTCACAACAAGTATGTACATGTATAAGCATCATTCAATCATTCACATTCATACATCACCTCATCACAATTAACATACACATCATATCAATGTTAATTGCCACCATAGCCAACATATTAATATTAACAACATATTAATATTCACAATCATCAATCATCATCATCATACATATACAATCATTCACATATGTACACTACATCCTCACAATTAACATACACATCATATTAATGTTAATTGCCACCATAACCGACATATTAATATTAACAATATATTAATATTCACAATCACCAATCATCACCACGATCAAACATCGTTATATCCATCATCATTGCACACAATGTAACAAATTGTCAAAGCAACCCAACAACATAATCACAAAACATATATCATCTATGACATGTTATATACTAACATCACTCAATGGATATCACAATCTCATCACCAACACAAATACATGCATCAATAGTCATATATATAAGCACATATACATATACTATCTTTCAATTCATTAATAATTAAATCGAGTGTAAAAGTAAAGTTGGCTATTGCCCATTTTATCAATTCATCAGATAAAGCATCTCATTAGCTTCGCAACGCCCAAAACGGCACATAAATCGGATACTCAGATCAAAAGTTATGAGTTTTCAAAGATAAAACATTTTTAGAAAAAGTGCTGCAGGAACGGGGTTGTCCCTACGTGGGAACCGGTTCCTGGCTGCATCCAAAATCACGTCTCTGATTTTTACTATGGGGAACTGGGTTGTCCCTACATGGGAACCGGTTCCCAGCTACCCAGAATCCATATTTCTCTGTTTTTACAAGGGGGAACCGGTTCGTTCCACATGGGAACCGGTTCCTACGTACCTGCACAGCCAAATTCACCATTTTGACAGCATTTACCTTATCCCATTCCCCCAATTTCAGGTACATACGAACATAGCACACAAATACCATCAATTTGCACATCATCACATAATTCAGACAAGTTTTATACAAGTATTAACAACATATAACATGAGTATTAACAGAACCATGTAATTCACACAATTTCATCAAAACCTAACAAAATCCCAAACCCGACACGTACGATTGAACTAGACAACAATCCTAATCAATCATACTACCTACAATCACATAAGGAATACTAACCCGAAGAATCCCCCCTTACCTCAGAGTCGAAACTTCGAAGGTTCTCTTCCCCTTTGGCTCTTCTCACTTTCACGTGTTCTCCTTTCTTCAGACTCAGTTCCTGCTTCTGCTTCCTCTTTTTCCCAAATTCCTTATTTTATGAAAAATAAAATAAAATATTATAATGGGCTTGCTTAGTCAACACCCCCTCTTCTGCTAATCACCACTCTAGGCCCAAATGCCAATATCTCATCATTTTCCATATAATTCAACCAAATACTAAATTATCTCTAATTAATAATTTAATTTCCAATTAAATTAAAATTAGAAAATATGGGGTGTTACAATATAGGCTAAAATAATGTATCAGAGCAAATAGAATTTTGTCAGATCAAATAGACAAATATGGATCAAATTCTATTATCAGTGCTTCTGATTTATTCTTCTTTCTTGCTTCGGATTTCTGAAGCTTGACAGCACTCAGCTTGCTTCAGTTTCCATGAGCTTATTCTTTTTACAGAATAACACTCCTTATGGTTTTGCTTCTGTGTTTGCTTTGAAGATTCTCTTCACTTCTTTATACCTGCAAAACACTTAAACCATATAGAACTTGCAGTTCTTGTTAGTAAATGTGTGGGAGCTTTACCCAGCAACTGATAGATTAATCAAATCATTTATCATTTATCTTCTCCCCCTTTTTGTCATATCATCAAAAAGCAAAAAAGATTCAGAGACAAACAAAACGAAACACACGGAGGAAGAAGATGATTTCATTGAAGTTCAAACAGCAGGTACAGAAGTACATGAAGATAAGAAAGATCAGATGCACAGAGACAGATGCAACGAAAAGAAAGAAACAACACAGACTCAATCTAAGATGGCCCTAGCCTTGACAAGATCTTGGCCAGCATCTCTTTAACCTCATTGTTGTGTCCTTCTTGCCTCACCATGAAAGCGTTATACTTATCATTGAGTGAGCTTTGCTCATCCTGTCTCTTCTGAATTTCTTCCAGAGTCCTTGCAAGACGAGAAGATTCATCAGAAGAAGCTTCACAGCTTCTGTCCACAGGGATGACATGTTGATCTGCAGCTTCCATAGATAGATCATTTGCAGGGATTTCCTCAACAGGAACAGTTTTAGCAACATGATCTTCAGAATCTGCTTCTTGCATAGAAGCATCTCCATATTCTGCAGCAGGAATTTCCGAGTCTCCATTCTCAAGTGCCTGAAGAATGGCAGCTAGATTCCTGGGAGCAGAAGGACCTTCAACTACTGGTGGGTCAACAACTTCTGGAATGACCAAGCTTGGATCTTTCTCAGAAGGGTTTTCCCTCAGATAGTCAAAGAGAGTCTTGAAGTCCCCAAGTAGAACAGGATATTGAGGTATCCAGACCACAATCTCCCTGCAAGGATTGGCTTCCAATGCAGCAGCGAGTCTTAATTGTTCCATCTCATCCAAGAAGGGCTTCTCTTCCAACAGATGTCTTCCTTTGAGACTAGCACTACCACTTCAGCTTCAGGACGAGGCTTGGGAGTGTAGTTGCAATCACGGAGCAGCTGCTCATGTGATGCAGAGGTTGGAAGAGGAGAATCACAAAGATTGTTTTGAGAGGTGGAGGGAGTATGTTCAAGGGTGGCATTGAGAGAAGGTTGAGATGGAAAGAGAGTTTGAAGGGGTGGTATATCCAGAACAGGATTTATGGTAGGTGGAGAGGAAGGAATGGTTATAGGAGAAGATGGAGGTGTAAGAACATGGACAAAGACAGGTGATTCTGATGTGGCTTTTTCTGGTTCAGGTGTAGGGACAACCTTCATTGGTGCAGCTTCTGAACAAACAGCAGGAACAAAATCAGGTTCAGAAATGCATATACCTTTGGATCCTCTCAGAAAAGCTTTGGCCACATCCTCAGTCTTCTTCTGCTTCTTACTCTTCGGCTCTTCAATAATCTTTGCTTTGCCGCTAGCGATTTCTTTCCTTCTGACATATGCCAGAACTTCTGGTTGATTCTCAGCCTCTTGAGAGATATTTTCTTCATCAGATTCTTGAAGAATCATCTTTCTTTTTCTGGTTTTCTTCTTCTTCTCAACAACTTCAACAATCTCAGCATTGTTATTTGACTTCTTCTTCTTTTTCTCGGCTTCCTTCTTTTTCTTCTCAAAATCAGCAGAGACAGCCTTAACAACCTTTGCAATGACTTCTTCTGGGACCACTTCTTTCTTGGTGGTAGCAGCAGGATGATCAAACTTTCTTTTGGTCCTTTCTTCCTTCTTGCGATTCACTTTAATAGGAGCACCTTTGTCTTGATCTTTAAGACTCTTATCCTCTTTTTGTGACTTCAGATACTTAGTTCTGACTTCAGGTACCTCACTATTGAAGAAGGTTTCAAAGTCAGCTAGAACTGGTTTTCTTCTGATTCTTGTTCCAGCTAGAGGTTGAGGAACTTTGAGGATAGTGTCAATTATTTTCATCTTCTTTAAAGAAAAAGCATTCAGACAGGCTCCAGAGGTGACAGCAAGGTCTTTGATAATACCTTCAGACTCCAGACTCTCAACAATCTTGGAATGCACCAGAAGGTTTGTAATAATTCTACCAAAAGGAATGATTGTTCCACCATTTTCTTTTCTGAAAGCGTTTCTGGAATCCTTTACTGCTTTCCACATATGGTTGAAGATAATGTAAATCGCATCAACCTTCTTCTGAGTGGCAATGCAATAAAGAATATACCTTTGATCATTACTGATGAAATCCGAGGCATGAGTTGCTTTCCTATGGTAGAAACACCCAAGAAGGATCTTTGTCCAGATTCTGTAGACATCTTTCAAATCCTTGACGTGTTTTGTTTTCTTGACATTTGGATAGAGAGTGGATAGAACATCTCCCAAATCTGCCCTTTGATCAAACTCATAAACCCCTTCAGGGTTTTTCAGATCAAACATCATTCTTAGGATGTTTTCAGTAATAACAACAAACTTTCCATGGACGAAAGAAAGTATAGATTTTGGAGCAACCACAGCATGTGCCCAGAACTCCTTGACAAGATCCGGATAAACTGGACCAACGAACTCAGCAAACAACGAGGTCCATCCTTGAAAGATGATGTCTTCTTTAAGGTGAAATTGGTTTTCTTCAATGTTGTCAAAGTTAACCATGAGTTCACACAGAACTTCCAATTCATCTTTAGGAATGGAGCATGCAACAACAGGAGTGAGTTGCAAAGTTTCTTCTTGGAGATGATGAGGAACAGATGACTCAGCATTTTGGGATGAGAAGGCAGCCATGGATGCAGAATGAACAAAAACGAACAAGAAAAGCGAACTGGGTTTTCGATTAGGGTTTTTAGAAAACGGCTAAGAACTTTTCAAACGAGAGAATGCAAGAAGAGAGAGAGACAAGGGAGCGAAAAAAAATATATGTGATGATTTGAAAAGAATATATAGAGACGGATTTGAAAAAGAAAATAATAAGAAATATAAACTGAACAGTTCCAGAATCAAAAGAAATCAATTTTATTAAATGATGAGTGACGTAAGGAGAGAGAACGTGGTGAATGAAATGATTTAATACAGTTACCTAGGTCGGCGTCTTTTCAACTGCACGCTTTGTACTAACCGTACAGACACGTGTTCACCATCAGATAATAGATGACAGCTGTGAATTTCAGAGTAGACTTTACACCTTCAGATTTAGATCACTGCTTCTGATCTGATCAACTTTCTCATCTGGAAACACTCCTTCTGAAGTGTGCTGATATAAATCTGAATGATCTTCTGATCCATTACTTCTGATATACACAGCTTCTGGAGATTCACTTCTTTGTTCTGCAGCTTCTGATACGACAAAATTGTATCTGCAGAAATTCTTAAGCTGCTTTGTTTCATCAGAAACAAGTTTATCATCAAACCAGATATTTATTGATTAGTCCACAATCAATGTTTCAATATTGTATATTCTGTAGCATTTAGAGCATTCAGAATAATCAAGAACGAAACATCAATGCTTTAGAAAACAAACAAAACAGATGGTTTCCAGACTAATAAACTTTATTTTCTGATCTCTTACGAACATAGTTTCTTCAACAGATTTAAGTACCAGAACTTGGAAGACAGTCCTTCTTCCCTTCAAGTGTTGAGACCAACTTGAGTCCAGATGACATGACATGTTGACTTTTATCTTCTTTGTCGCCAAGAGAATCTGCAAAAGAAATAGTCTTTTTCTTTGGTACCCACATCTTCTTGGGTCCTTTCTTGTTAGTTCTCCTCAAGTTCTGATTGAACTTGGGTTTAACATTGTAAGCAATAGGAGGAACAACATGATAATTCTTAATGTGAGTTCCATGATATTTCCTAGGTTGTGTCACATGCTTTTTGGTGTGTGTTATGTGAAAACTTTGAGCATGTGAAGTGTGCCTAATATCATGGGAGTGGCCATACTTGAACTGATCATACAATGGCTTGTCTGTGAATTTCATTTCATCAACAGGTTCAAGTTTGTATGGGGTTTCACCCTCAAAACCAATGCCGACTCTTTTGTTTCCAGACACAGCATATATCATAGAAGCTAGCTGACTTCTGCCAATACTTTTAGATAAGAACTTCGTGAAACTTAATTCATATTCTTTCAGAATATGGTTTAGACTAGGAGTGGATTTTTCTGAATCAGAAGGAGATCCAACATTATTGGATAATTTTAAAAGTTTTTCTTTTAATTCAGAATTCTCCAACTCAAGCTTCTTTGTTTCAAATTCAAATAGCTTTTTCAGCTTTTTGTATTTGAGACTCATCTGAGACTTGAATTCCAGAAGTTCAGTTAGACCGGAAACTAACTCATCTCTAGTAAGTTCAGAAAATACCTCTTCAGAATCTGATTCTGATGTAGATTCTGATCTGTCATCTTCTGTCGCCATCAGCGCACAGTTAGCCTGCTCATCTTCAGAGTCTGAATCATCTTCTGACTCATCCCAGGTTGCCATAAGACCTTTCTTCTTATGAAACTTCTTCTTGGGATTTTCCTTCTGAAGATTTGGACATTCATTCTTGAAGTGTCCAGGCTCATTGCATTCATAGCACATGACCTTCTTCTTGTCAAATCTTCTGTCATCAGAAGATTCTCCACGTTCAAATTTCTTTGAACTTCCCAAGTCTCTGAACTTCCTTTGCTTGGTCTTCCAGAGTTGATTTAGCCTTCTGGAGATCAAGGACAGTTCATCTTCTTCTTCTTCAGATTCTGATTCTTCAGGATCTTCTTCTCTAGCCTGAAAAGCGTTAGTGCATTTCTTGATATTGGATTTTAATGCAATAGACTTACCTTTCTTTTGAGGCTCATTTCCGTCCAGCTCTATTTCATGACTTCTCAAGGCACTGATAAGCTCTTCCAGAGAAACTTCATTCAGATTCTTTGCAATCTTGAATGCAGTCACCATAGGACCCCATCTTCTGGGTAAGCTTCTGATGATCTTCTTTACATGATCAGCCTTGGTGTATCCCTTGTCAAGAACTCTCAATCCAGCAGTAAGAGTTTGAAATCTTGAAAACATCTTTTCAATGTCTTCATCATCCTCCATCTTGAAGGCTTCATACTTCTGGATTAAAGCTAGAGCTTTAGTCTCCTTGACTTGAGCATTTCCTTCATGAGTCATTTTCAAGGACTCATATATGTCATAGGCCGTTTCCCTGTTAGATATCTTCTCATACTCAGCATGAGAGATAGCATTCAGCAAAACAGTTCTGCATTTATGATGATTCCTGAAAAGCTTTTTCTGATCATCAATCATTTCTTGCCTTGTCAGCTTTACGCCACTGGCATTTACTGGATGTTTGTAACCATCCATCAGAAGATCCCATAGATCACCAACTAGACCAAGAAAGTAACTTTCCAGTTTATCTTTCCAGTATTCAAGGTTTTCACCATCAAATACCGGCGGTCTAGTATAACCATTGTTACCGTTGTATTGCTCAGCAGAGCCAGATGTAGATGCAGGTGTAGACTTTTCACTTTCATCAACCATCTTTTACTGAAGCGTTTTTCTCTTCCTGAATCTTTTCTAAACACGGTTAAGTGCTTGCACCTTAGAACCGGCGCTCTGATGCCAATTGAAGGATAGAAAAACACTTAGAAAGGGGGGGTTTGAATAAGTGTAGCTTTAAAAACTTGACAGATAAAAATAAATTGCACAGTTATTTTTATCCTGGTTCGTTGTTAACTAAACTACTCCAGTCCACCCCCGCAGAGATGATTTACCTCAACTGAGGATTTAATCCACTAATCGCACGGATTACAATGGTTCTCCACTTAGTCAGCAACTAAGTCTTCCAGAGTCTTCTGATCACACACTGATCACTCCAGGAACAACTGCTTAGATACCCTCTAAGACTTTTCTAGAGTATACTGATCCACACGATCACTCTAGTTACAACCTGCTTAGATAACCTCTAAGACTTCCTAGAGTATTCTGATCCACACGATCACTCTAGTTCCTTACAACTTAATGTAATCAATTCTAAGAGTATTACAATTGCTTCTTAAAAGCTATAATCACAAACTGTGATATTTCTCTTAACGTTTAAGCTTAATCTCACTAATATATCACAACAGCAATGTAGTGAGCTTTGATGAAGATGAAGATTCTGAGCTTTGATTTGAACAGTGTTTCAGCAAGTTAATATGAGTTGTTTTGGTGCAGAATCGTTAACCTTGCTTCTCATCAGAACTTCATATTTATAGGCGTTGGAGAAGATGACCGTTGAGTGCATTTAATGCTTTGCGTGTTCCGTACAGCATCGCATTTAATGTTATACGCTTTTGTCAACTACCTCGAGCCTTGTTCACGCTGTGTCTACTGACGTAGCCTTTAATAGCTTTTAACGTTCCTTTTGTCAGTCAGCGTAGCTTGCCACTTGTACTTCCTTCTGATCTGATGTTTGTGAATACAACGTTTGAATATCATCTGAGTCAAACAGCTTGGTGCATAGCATCTTCTGATCTTCTGACCTTGAAGTGCTTCTGAGCGTGATACCATCAGAACTTCAGTGCTTCTGTTCTCTTGTTCTTCTGATGCTTCCATAGACCCATGTTCTGATTCTGCTTCGACCATCTTCTGATGTCTTGCCAGACCATGTTCTGATGTTGCATGCTGAACCCTTTGAGACAAAGCTTCTGAGCGCTGAATTATGCGTACTCTTTATATATTTCCTGAAAAGGAAATTGCATTGGATTAGAGTACCATATTATCTTAAGCAAAATTCATATTATTGTTATCATCAAAACTAAGATAATTGATCAGAACAAATCTTGTTCTAACAAATATGACTCTGGTTTTCAAAATTTTCTTGCTAGAAGCATAGACAGAAGCAAAATGGCTTCAATGATATATGGTGTTAGCTGAAACAACAGAAAAGAAATTGGTTATGAAACACCCAAAGGGAAAGAACCATATCAAATTAAACTTGTTGATGATATGGTTATTATATATAAACCTTTATACACCCAATTTGAATTTGGTCACACACATGACATTAAATACACTTCTTATTATGAAAACTTTCATGCTAGGGAGAAAATAACACCAAAGGACCCAAGAAGATGTGGGTACCTAAGGATCAAATAATATATGATGCAGATGTCCTTAGTAGCAAAGTTGAAACACCAGTCATGGTACCTGGACTCTGGATGCTCGCGACACATGACGGGAAGAAAGTCTATGTTCCAAAGCCTTGAGCTTAAATCTGGTGGAGACGTTAGATTTGGAGGAAAATGAAAAAGGAAATATTATTGGTTCTGGAACTATTGGAAACAATAATTCTCCCTCCATAACTAATGTTCTATTAGTAGAAGGATTAGCACATAATTTGTTGTCCATATGTTATTTAGGTGACAATGGCTATGACATAATCTTTAATCAAAAGTCCTGTATAGCTGTCAGTCAAAAAGATGCGTCAATCCTTTTCACTGGCAAGAGAAAGAACAAGATTTATAAAATTGATCTTTCTGATCTTAAAACTCAGAAAGTAACTTATCTTTTGTCTGTTAACGATGAGCAATGGGTCAGGCATAGAAGATTGGGACATGTTAACATGAGAAAAATATCTCATATTAACAAACTCAATTTGGTCAGAAGACTTCCTAATCTGAAGTTCAACTCAGAAGCTCTGTGTGAAGCATGTTAGAAGGGAAAGTTTTCAAAACCCTCTTTTAAATGAAAAAATGTTGTCTCTTCCTCTAGGCCATTAGAACTTCTGCACATTGATCTTTTTGGACTAGTGAAAACTGCATCAATCAGAGGCAAGAAGTATGGATTGGTAATTGTTGATGACTATAGCAGATGGACACGGGTTAAGTTCTTAAAACACAAGGATGAGTCACATTCTGTGTTCCTTGAATTCTGTAACCAATTTCAAAATGAAAAATAGTTTAGAATCATAAAGGTTAGAAGTGATCATGGAGGAGAATTCGAGACAATGTCTTTGAAAATTTCTTTAAATAAAATGGCATTTCTCATGATTTCTCTTGTCCTAAAACTCCCTAACAAAATGGAGTTGTAGAACGAAAGAATAGAACATTGCAATAAATGGCCAGAACCATGAATAACGAAACCAATATGGCTAAACATTTATGGGCATAAGCAGCGAACACAGTGTGTTATATTCAAAATAGAATCTCTATAAGACCTATTCTTTAAAAGACTCCTTATGAATTGTGGAAGAACAGAAAACCCAACATTTCATATTTCCATCCTTTTGAATGTACTTGTTATATACTGAACACCAAAGAACATCTGAACAAGTTTGATTCTAAGGTGCAGAAGTGCTTTTTGCTTGGATACTCTGAACGCTCAAAAGGTTATAGAGTATACAATATAGAAACTATGATTGTTGAAGAATCAATCAATGTCATATTTGATGATAAGCTTGGCCAGCAAAAGCCAAAGCAAGCTGAACATTTTGCAGATATGGAAGTTCAACTTACAAACTCTGAAGACTCTGAAGCAAAAGACAATTCAGAAGATCCTCAAATTACATCATCTATGGAGAACTTGAGAATTTTTTAGGAAACCTCATAGAAAAGATATTCTAGACTCACCTCAGCACATCCAAAAGATGTTATACTCGGAAAGAAAAATGACCCTATTAGAACCAAATCATTTCTTAGAATTAATCAAGAATCTCTATATGGATTAGCTTCTATGGTTAAGCCAACTTCTGTTGATGAAGCTCTTCAAGATACTGACTGGATTATTGCTATGCAAGAAGAACTGAATAAGTTTACCAGAAATGATGTATGGGATTTAGTTCCAAGACCTGGTGGATTCAATATCATTGGGACAAAGTGGGTATTCAGAAACAAATTGAATGAGCAAGTTAGAAGTGAAATCTTTTAGAAACATCTGACCTACTTGGTTCAGAAGTTCATTTCTAATTTGGTCCAAAAGTTCATCACATAAAACAGTTGTATCACGCTAACCCTAGAAGTTGAACACGTGTTCAAATTTCTGAAAGGTCACGCGTGCAAGCTATTGTTTCAAAATCCCTAGGTAACTGTTCCAATCACTTCAAAAATCACGCATCCCCCCTAATTGTCGGATTCATTAAATGTTTTCCATGATTATGATTTCAAAATCTGATGAAAATATTTTATTATCTAATTAAAATCGTTTATTAATTATTTTCTGATTGCATGTGTCTTCTCTATAAAAAGTTTTGAAACCGTTCATTTTCTCTTTTCTCTTTTGATTTCAAACCCTATATGCATTTCTGCCTCCTTTTCTCTCTTCACAAAAACTCCATCTGTTCATCAATGGCGTCCACTTCATCCCCTTCTCAACAAAACCCAAATGCTACTTCCAGCAACCCTCAATCAGAAAATTACATTGAACCTCAAAGAACAATGCTTCTCGCTGTAAATGAGTTGGAAGTAATTTGTGAAGCCATGGTTCATCTTGACAACATCAAAGAAAATGAGCATAATATGTTTCATGCAGTTGAGTTTCAAGGTTGGGGAAATTTCTTTGATAGGTTGATTGGACCAGTCTTTCCTTCTTTCATTCTTTATGGGCAAACAAATCGTCATCACCAAAACCCTTATCAAAAAATTAATAGGTCTCGAAGGACATGGAGTTGCTGGTATTGCTGATGAAAGACCGGATATGTCACTGGTTTATGCTGAAATCTTCTCAAATGGAGAAGCTTCTTCAAAGATAAAAGATCTGAAGAATATTACCAGGTTTGGGCAAGAACCGTTCTGGGTTGCATTTTTCATAAAAAAGCAACAAGTTCTTCAGACTATGTTAACGTTGATCAACAGTACTTGCTGTTATGCACTGGTACTAATGTCAAGGTTGACTTATCCTATCTTCTCTTCAAACATATGTGGATTCATGTTAAGGAGACAAGAGACGAAGAAAGAAATCCAAAAAATAAGAGCAAGAAAAACTGGATTCCCCTTTCAAGACTAATATCAGATATTCTGACGTAGAATGGTCCGATAGCACATCTGGAAGAAGCCAACTTGCTGAAAAAGTTAGATCCAATATGTGGTAAAGCTCTCAATGGGAAAAATCTCAAAAAGATGAGTATCATTGATAAACTTCTCTGCATACCCACTCCTTACACTGTAAACTTCATCACAACAAGGAGAGTTGAATCAATGATTTTCCTTTGTTCATCACTGGAGAAGCTCCTCAAACCATACTGCGTTACATTGAGTTGTGCAAGCGGGATGGCACACCAATTGACCCAGCTTGGTTTCAAGGTAGAAACAACCCTCCTCCAGCAGTTCACAAAAAGAAGAAATCCAAGAAGAGAAAAGTTGCAGGAGAAGGAACTTCTACCAGAACTCCCAAAGTTCAGAAGACGAAGAAGAAGAAGTCTTCAGGTAATCCTCCTATATCTATCTCCGTTATTAATTTTGATAATATACAAACATCTGAACCTCCATTATCTCAAACAACTGAACCACCAACACTTCAATCATCTGAACCCCCTAAACATGAAACATCTGAACCAACCCCAGTTCAAACTTCTAACCAACAAAACTTAGATGTTACAGATCTTGAAATTGACCCCACAATACCTCCAGAACATCAAGAACAAAACCCAAAAATTGCACAAGAGTTATCTGACATAGATAAATTTGAAATTCCCCCTTCAGAACAACCTGAAACTTCTCAACCACCGGAATCCACAACTGAAACTCAACTAGAAAATCATCAAGCAATTCCTATTTCTGCTCCCCAACCAACAAATCCAAATTCTTCAGAACTTCCACCTCCCTCACAACCAGAACATCCATGTTTCTAAGAAACATAACATCTGTTAGAACATAGTTTGGTTCTAATTATATTTTAGTGTTTTAATGATAACAAACAAACAAATTTTGTATAAAGAAAACATGGTACTCTAATCATATGGTTCTAATTTCAGAAGATGTACTAGTACCAGCAATCAAAACTTGAGAATCAGAACTTAAAGTTACAGAAACTTCTGATACCGCACAATGCAAACATATCTACAACAGAAGTTGAAGAACAATGGTGAACAGAACATTATACGGAATGATTCAAGTAAACACCGCTGAAAAGCAACTTCTGATACCGCACGCCGTAGACATATTCACAACAGAAGTTGAAGAACAAAGACTAAACCGAAGTTTACGCAGATTGATTCAAATTAAACCATTGAAGACATAATCATTAGCAAAACGGCTGCAACACTCCAAAAACGTAATTTCTATGGTTGATTGAAGAAGCTATCCACATGCAAATTCTTGGAGAAAGCAAAAGCAAAGACAACACGCAGACCATTTAATGGTGAATGCAAGCTTTGGAGATAACGGTTAAAAACTCTGAAGCTATATATACTCATGATCGTTTGAAGAAAAATAGCACACAACGAGCAAAAAATTGAAAGAAACAAGAAAGCACACACAAGAACGCTGCAACTATGATAAAATCATCAAGTGTGAAGAAAAACTCTAGGAAGCTAAAATCTCTTATTCATATTCTAAGTTCATTATTCTGTACTTAATCTTAGTGAAATATCACAGTGGTGATTACAGCTTTCTAGAAGCAAAACTATACGCTATCAACTGAAGTAACGTGGTAACTAAGTCCTTGAGAGACCAGTTGGGTCAGAAGTCTCAAGAAGTCTAGGACTAGTTGAGTCTTAGAGGATTGGTTAGTCACAAGAAGTGGCTTGTGCAGGATCGTTAGTCACCAGCAGTTTGGCTCGTGCACTGTATTCTAATTATCTTTCCTTCATTAAGTGTTTTTTTAAGCCCACTTATTCACCCCCCTTCTAAGTATTTTCACAACCTTCGATTGGCATCAGTGCGTCTGGTTCTGGGTGCAAGCACTTAACCGTGTCAGAAAAAGATCCAGAAGGAAAACACTATGGCAAATGATTCAAACACAACAGCTACACAAAACCTCCTGTGTTCGACGGAGAGAATTTTGAATATTGGAAATATAGGATAAAAAGTTTCTTTCTAGGACAAGATCCTGATCTATGGGATATTGTGGTAGATGGTTACAATCATCCAGAAGATGCAGGCGAAAAGATAGCAAGGAAGAACATGGATGATAAACATAAAAAGGAATTCAAGAATCATCACAAAGCCAGAACTATATTGCTGAGTGCTATCTCTCAGGAAGAATATGAAAAAGTCACCAACAGAGATACAACACATGATATATTTGAGTCACTCAAGATGACTCATGAAGGCAATGCCAAATCAAAGAAACAAAAGCTCTAACTTTAATCCAGAAGTATGAAGCCTTCAAGATGGAAGCGGACGAGACTATTGAAGCCATGTTCTCAAGATTTCAAACCTTAACAGCTGGTCTAAGAGTTCTAAACAAAGGATACACCAAAGATGATCATGTAAAGAAAATTATCAGAAGTCTACCAAGAAGATGGGGGCCAATGGTTATTGCATTCAAAGTTGCAAAGAATCTTGATGAAGTATCCCTTGAAGAACTTATCAGTGCACTAAGAAGTCATGAGATTGAGCTCGATGCAAATGAGCCTCAAAAGAAAGGTAAGTATATAGCTCTTTAATCCGTTAAAAAATCTGAAACTAATATTTTGCAGGCTAAGGAAGAATGCTCAAGTGAGTCCAGATCAGAGGAAGAAGATGAGTTGTCTCTTCTATCCAGAAGAGTAAATCAACTCTGGAGGAACAAGCAAAGGAAGTTCAAAAACTTCAGAAGACCATAATATAAAAGAGAAACCTCTGAATACAGAAGGCCTAGCAGAAGAAGCGATGTGTGCTATGTATGCAACGAACCAGGACACTTCAAAAGTGAATGTCCTAAACTGCAAAAAGAAAGGCCTAAAAAAAGATCTGAAAGGAAGAAAAGCCTGATGGCTACTTGGGATGATTCTGAATCATCGGAAGACGAATACAACTGAGAAGATGAACATGCCAACATAGCATACATGGCCATCACAAAAAATGATTCAGACTCAGAAGCTGAATCAAATGAGGTTTTTTCTGAACTTACTAGAAAAGAGCTTGAAGAAAGCCTATCAGAACTTTTAGAAAGACATAATAGATTAAGAATGAAATTTAAAAAGCTGAAGATTGAACAGTTAACTGAAACAAAGAAACATAAACAAGAAAATTCTAAACTTAAAGATAACACTGCACAACTAATAGAGGAAAAGGAAACAAAGATCCTTAATAGCACCTTAAAATCTGATATTCTGAAAGAATATGATGATTGTTTTCAAAAATTTCTTGTTAAAAGCATAAACAGAAGCAAAATGGCCTCAATGATTTATGGTGTTAGTAGAAGCAATCAAAATGGAATTAGCTACGAAACACCTCAAGGTAAGGAACCCTACATACCTAAATCAGTTGATGACATGGAAATAAAATATAAACCTTTGCACACATAGTTTAAATTTGGTCACACTTACAATATTAAATATACATCCTACTTTGAAAACTATTGTGCTAGACCTAAGCTAAGACAAAGCTTCAGGCAAACTAACATCAAAGGACCCAAAAAGATATGGGTACCTAAGAAGAAAATTGTCTATGTTGCAGATGCCCTTAGCATTTAGGTCAAAACACCAGTCATGGTACCTGGACTTTGGATGCTCGCGTCACATGACGGGAAGAAGGTCTATGCTCTAAAGCTTGGAACTTAGATCCGGCGGAGACGTCCAATTTGGAGGGAACCAAAAGGGAAAGATCATTGGATCAGGAACTATTGGTAATGGTAACTCTCCCTCTATAACTAATGTTTTGCTTGTTGAAGGATTAACTCATAATTTCTTGTCCATCAGTCAACTAAGTGATAATGGTTATGATATAGTCTTTAATCAAAAATCATGCAAGGCTGTAAGTCAGAAAGACAGATTAATTCTTTTTACTGGTAAAAGAAGGAATAACATTTATAAGATTGATCTTTCTGATCTTAAATCTTAGAAAGTGACTTGTCTTCTGTCTATAACTGATGAGTAATAGGTTTGGCACAGAAGATTGGGACACGTTAGCTTGAGGAGATTATCCCATCTTAACAAACTCAACTTAGTAAGAGGACTGCCCAATTTAAAGTTCGACTCAGATGCTCTTTGTGAAGCATGTCAGAAGGGAAAGTTCTCAAAATCCTCTTTCAAATCTAAAAATGTTATTTCTTCTTCAAGACCTTTAGAACTTCTACATATTGATTTATTTGGTCCAGTGAAAACAACATCAATAAGAGGTAAGAAATATGGTTTAGTCATTGTAGATGACTACAGCAGATGGACATGGGCAAAATTCTTAAAACATAAAGATGAAACACATACTGTATTTTTTGACTTCTGTAAACAAATACAAAATGAAAAAGAATCTAAAATCATTAAGTTCAGAAGTGATCATGGAGGATAATTTGAGAATCATCTCTTTGAGAAGTTCTTCGAAGAAAATGGAATCTCTCACAACTTCTCCTGTCCTAGAACACCTCAGCAGAATGGGGTTGTAGAACGTAAAAATAGAACATTACAAGAAATGGCTAGGACAATGATCAATAAAGCCAATATGGCTAAGCACTTCTGGGCAGAAGCGGTAAACACTGCATTCTATATTAAAAATAGAGTGTCCATAAGACCTATTCTTGATAAGACCCCTTATGAACTATGGAAGAATAGGAAACCTAACATTTCATATTTTCACCCATTTGGTTGTACTAGTTTTATTCTTAACACTAAAGAACATCTGAACAAGTTTGATTCTAAGGCTCAAAAGTGTTTTCTACTTGGATATTCTGAACGCTCAAAAGGCTACAGAGTATATAACACAGAAACATTAATAGTTGAAGAATCAATCAATATCAGATTTGATGATAAGCTTGGCCATCAAAAGCCAAAGCAGACTGAAAATCTCGCAGATACAAAAGAATAACCTTTGAATCCTGATGCCTCAGAAGACAAAGATACATCAGAAATCACATCAACCATGGTGAACATGAGAACTTCTGAAGAAAACTCTCAAAAAAGGATCCAAAACTAAGTACACATCATTCAGAAGATGTTATCCTGGGCAAGAAAGATGATCCTATAAGAACTAGAGTATACCTAAGAAATAAGGAAAATTCATTATTTGGATTAGTATCAATGGTAGAGGCAACTTCAGTAGATGAAGCACTTCAAGACACAGATTGGATCATTGCTATGCAAGAAGAACTAAATCAATTCACCAGGAATGATGTATGGGATCTAGTTCGAAGACCTGAAGGATTCAACATTATAGGAACAAAGTGGGTGTTCAGAAACAAAATGAATGAGCAAGGAGAAGTCATCAGAAATAAGGCACGACCGGTTGCTCAAGGGTATAGTCAGCAAGAAGGCATTGACTATAGTCAAACCTTTGCTCCATTCGCCAAGTTAGAGTCAATTAGATTATTAATTGCTTATGCTGCTCAATTTAACATAACTCTATATCAAATGGATTTTAAAAGTGCATTTTTAAATGGTTACATCGAAGAAGAAGTGTATGTTCATCAACCCCCTAGTTTTGAAGATTCCATTTATCCTGAACATGTTTTCAAATTAAAGAAATCTTTATATGGTTTTAAAACAAGCTCCCAGAGCTTGGTATGAACGACTTTGTTCATTTCTTCTAGAGAAAGGTTTCAAAAGAGGGAAAGTTGATACAACACTCTTTCGAAAATCATTCAAAAATGATATCTTAATCTGTCAAATATATGTGGATGATATTATCTTTGGAACTTCTAATATCTCTCTTGGAAAAGAATTTGCTAAGTCTACGCAGGAAGAATTTGAAATGAGCATGATGGGTGAACTAAAATTCTTTCTGGGAATTCAAATAAACCAAACTTCTGAAGGCACTTACATTCATCAAGCAAAATATGTCAAAGAACTTCTGAAGAAATTCAAATTATCAGAAACTAAAGAAGCAAAAAAACCAATGCATCCTACTTGCATTTTAGGCAAAGAAGAGGTAAGTAAGAAGGTAGATCATAAGCTATACAGAGATATGATTGGATCATTACTCTACCTAACTGCATCTAGGCGTGATATTCTGTTTAGTGTGTGTTTATGTGCAAGATTCCAATCAGATCATAGAGAATCACACTTGACTACTGTCGAGAGATTTCTAAGGTATCTGAAAGGTACTACTAATGTTGGATTATGTTACAGAAAATCCAAAGAGTTTAACTTAGTTGGTTATTGTGATGCTGATTTTACTAGAGATAGAATTGAACGTAAAAGTACATCTGGAAGCTGTCAGTTTCTAGGAAATAATTTAATCTCCTGGTATAGCAAAAAGCAAGCCACCATACACTATATACTACAGAAGCAGAATATGCTGCTGCTGCAGGATGTAGCACTCAAATGCTTTGGATGAAGAGTCAGTTAGAAGATTATCACATCTATGAGCCCAAGATCCCCATTTTCTATGATAACACTTCTGCAATATGCCTTTCAAAAATCCTATTCTTCACTCAAAAGCTAAAAACATAGAATATAAGCATCATTTCATCAGAGACTATATTCCGAAAGGGATATTGAGTTGAAGCTTTACTGATACAGACCATAAATGGGCTGATATTTTCACAAAACCTCTTTCTGAAGATAGATTCAAGTTCATTCTAAAGAACATTAGTATGGATTTGTGTTCTGAATGAAATCATGGTTAAATTCTAAAGTGCAAGTTTAACTATCTACAAAGTTATCATCTAGAAATATCTGACACCCTGAATCAAAATTTTGTTTTCTAAGCTGACTCAGAAGTTCAGCATATAAAACTGCAAATTCACGTAAATTTGAGATTATTGAGCACATGTTCACAATTTGAAAGGGCGCGCGTGTAAAGAAAAATGAGTAATAAGTCTTGGTAACTGTTTCATTAATTCTCTACATTATCCCTAACATGTTTTTAATCATAACGCTACTATTTCCTTGGTCATTGCAATATTTCTCTTCTTCACTTCATTCCAAAATGCATGCATGTTCATACATTGATTGCCTAGTTCAAAAGTTTTCACTTATCATCAACCTCTATAAAAAGCTTTCCTTTTCTAACTTCCATTCATTCAATTAGTATCAGTTTTCTGCTCTCATCAATACTTCCTTCCACCATGTCGTCCAAAACATCCCTTACTGTCATAAAAGAACAAAATCTATGGCTAGCTAAAAGAGACAACTACTACATAAACCTTTGCCATAAGCAAGGATGGGAATCCTACATTTTTATCCTAAACGGTTATGTTCTTCCAAATCATGTCAAAAACTTCTAGGTCAATGCGTTTGTTAGTGAAGATAACCTCAACATCACCTCCTCCATTTATGGAACTCACTTCACCATTTCTGAAGCATCCTTAACTGAAGTCATTGGTTGTCCAGTCAGGCATGACGCTGCATGACTCTCAGTCTTCGACTATGCCAATGCATTTGTCATTCCAAATGATTTGAGCAGACTCGCTCGTCGTATCAAAAACAATCCCTACTACCTCTCATCATCCAAACGAATTTGGTTCATGATGATTCTTTCAAATCTCATTCCTAGAGGAAAATTCCATAAACTCCTTTGTGCTAGAGACAGGTTCTTGATCAATCACCTGGAATCGGGTAACCCGATAAATCTTGCTGCGATTATCTTTGAACACATTAGAGAGTCTCTGGTAGCCTTCAAATGTGGACAAGAATTCTTCATTCCCTATGGAAGAGTTCTGTCAGCATGTTTTGAATCTGCAGGAATCGTGAACACTCTCCATATGTCAGAACTTCTGAACAAGAGGGAAGCACTGCATGCAGAGCGCTGTGATCGTTTCTTCTTTCATGGAGGATATTATGAACCCATCTACTAGGAGTTTATGTTTTTTTAGTCTGTATTCTGTCATGTTCTTCTAATTAATGAATATTTTCTCTTTATTGGTTGCTTACTGTCTAGGATAACATGAAAATATAATGCCTATAATGGTCCTAACTGACTAAACTCATACATTTTCATTAAGCATCATTTCTTTTTTATTATGACAAAAAGGGGGAGAATCATATGTGTAAGAAGAAAATTATATACATCTCCTAAAATTCTAAGTAAACAGACCAAGTTAAGGTCTACATATCAAAGCCAAAATCTTTTTAAACTGGGCTCCAAGAAGGTTCTGTTGTTATAAGGAATGCAAGAATACTTTTAGAACTTCTGAGAAGATGCGCGTATACACAGCCACATCCATTAATCTTCTGAAAGATCAAGTCATGAAGAAAATTATTCAGGGAAGTTATCCATCATATTTCTATCTAAATATTTACTTCAGGGGGAGATTATACATCTTAGGGGGAAATCAATTTTCTTATACAAAATTTTGCTTTAGAACGCAAATGTTTTATCATCATCAAAAAGGGAGAGATTATATTTTGGTTCTAATTATACTTTAGTGTTTTGATGATAACAAACAAACAAATTTTGTATAAAGCAAACATGGTACTCTAATCATATGGTTCTAATTTCACAAGATGTACCAGTACCAGCAATCAGAACTTAAAGAATCATAACTTAAAGCTAGAGAAACTTCTGATATCGCACAATGCAAACATACGTACAACAGAAGCTGAAGAACAAGGGTGAACAGAAGATTATAAGGAATGATTCAAGTTAACATCGCTGAAAAGCAACTTCTGATACCGCACGCCGTAGACATATTCACAATAGAAGTTGAAGAACAAAGACTGAATAGAAGTTTACGCAGCTTGATTAAAATTAAACCGTTGAAGACATAATCATTAGCAAAACAGCTGCAGCACTCCAAAAGCGTAATTTCCAAGGTTGATTGAAGAAGCTATCCACATGCAAATTATTGGAGAAAGCAAAAGCAAAGACAACACGCAAACCACTTATTGCTGAATGCATGCTTTGGAGATAACGGTCAAAAATTCTGAAGCTATATATACTCATGATCATTTGAAGAAAAATAGCACACAACGAGCAAAAAATTGAAAGAAACAAGAAAGCACACACAAGAACGCTGCAACTCTGATAAAATCATCAAGTGTGAAGAAAAACTCTAGGAAGCTAAATTCTCTTATTTATATTCTGAGTTCATTATTCTGTACTTAATCTTAGTGAAATATCACAGTGGTGATTACAGCATTCTAGAAGCAAAACTATACACTATCAACTGAAGTTACGTGGTAACTAAGTCCTTGAGAGACCAGTGTGCTCAAGAGTCTCAAGAAGTCTAGGACTAGTTGAGTCTTAGAGGATTGGTTAGTCACAAGCTGTTGGCTTGTGCAGGATGGTTAGTCACCAGTAGTTTGGCTCGTGCACTGTATTGTGAGTCATGGAAGTTGGTCGTGCAAGTGTAATCAGGTTCTGATTATAGGTGATTAAGACCTCTGTTGAGAGAGGAAAATCACCTTGTTGAGGGTGGACTGGAGGTAGCCTTATCGAGAAGGTGAACTAGGATAAAAATAACTGTGTTCTGATTATCTTTTCTTCATAAAGTTTTTTTTTTTAAAATCCACTTATTCAACCCCCCCCCCCCCCCCCCCCCCCCGCTTCTAAGTGTTTTCTCAACCTTCAACATGAACCCTCATTGAACCAAATTCCAAAACCTTATGTGTGGTATACAGGATCATGGGATATTCTTGGCTATACAGGCCCTTTGGCTACGATAATTCCTGATATTTCAGCTCACAACATTTTTACAATTCCTGAGTTATCACAACAACCCCCACCTCACTCCCTAGAACATATATCCATCCCATCCTCACTAGAAGTTAACGTTACCTCACCCTCACCTTCACCACACAACTCACATATCTCCACATCAGAACCTCAACCAGTTCACTATCCTGAATTAAATGACCCTCTAAGCACTGTATCTGATGTTTCAATACCTACTCCAAACCCTATCCCATCTGATGTACAAATGTTATTTCACAATTTTGAAACAGAGATGCAGGACTGGATTGAAAAGCTGAAGGCTGATTGTGCAAGAAATGTAAACCCAACTGCTTCAAAAGCTCTTTGGGATGCATTTAGAAGGAGATTCAATTCTGAATCCCTAAAACAAAAAGAAATGTGTCGTACTCATGCTAGTGAGAGATTTTCTGAGTGTCTGAATATCGTCATGACTATAGTGATGGATCTCTGGGCTTTGAAGCCTCCTCTGCAGATCAACAATAGCTCCTTGGTATCCATCTTCTGAACCTATGGATACGGAAGATGCTGGTGAAGAAATTCTTTGTCTCTTCTTTTACTGAAACAACCTTCTGCCTGGGTGCCCAAGGCTACTCCTGCTAGAAAAGTACCTACCTTGATGGTAAATGTTGACACCTTGTTGTCTAAGTTCGTACCTGCTCCTCTTATGATCGAAGCTTCTATTACAGCTTCAACTTCTGCTCCAACTTCTCTTGTGCTTGAAACGTTGAACGAATTGAAGAAGGAGAATGCAGTTGTTAAGGAACGTCTAGACAAGAAGGATGAAACAAACAAGGAGATCATGTCCTGGATGGTCAAACAAGAAGAATCTACAAATGAGATCAAGAACCTTCTACTTTCTCTTGTCCCTCGTAAACCTTAGTTCTTGTTTAAGATCTTTTGGCATTTTTTTTGTTGTTTTTGTTGTTTCTAAAATTTTGTTGTTGTGTTGCATTTTTTTTCATATATGAATATGTCTTTGTCTTATCTGAATATTTTAACTTTTTTATACCTTTTGATTTATGACAAAAAGGGGGAGAAAAAGTGAAATTTTGACCTGATTAAAGAAAGTTAAATTTTGACCTGATTAAATATAACAGTTATGGGACTAAGTCTCAAACAATTCTAACAAGTGTACAAAAAGTTTTCTTTCTGAAAGTATGCTGGAAATCCTATTTTGAAAGAAAATCTGATAGATCTTCTAATGATATGTTTCTTGTTTCAGAAGAAGTTCTAACTCAAGTAACATCAGAACATGGACTTTATGTAAAGTTGAACAATCGAAGAAAGAAAAGTCACGCTAAAGTTCAAGAAGTTCTAATGCATGAAGACTTATGAATTCACCAACCGCTGTTGATAAATTCTGATAGAAGTTATATTCACAAAGTCAAGACAAAAGTTGTGAAGAAAAGAAAAAACATAATGCAAAGTTCTGATACAAGATAAAGTACCGTTAGAGACATAATGATTAAAATACGACTGAAGAATTTATGAGGAACAAATATTAAGAAGCATGCAAAGCACATATAACCAAGATGACACGCAACATTTATTGCGGAACAGCTTACAAGGAAGCAACGATCAACACTTTCCAAAGGCTATAAATAGAAGATAAATTTGAAAAAGCAATACAACATTTACTTACAAGAGATGCTTATGTGAGCTCTTATGCTGAAAGAAAATACTCCGTTCATGTTATCATTCTAAAGTCATATTCATTGTGCTTAAATCTAGTGAAAAATCACAGTTGTGATATAGCTTATTAGAAGCAATCTGAAACACTATTCTAGAAGTTCTTATTTGTAATTGTTCTTTGAGATACCAGTTTGGTCAGATTTCTCAAGAGGGCTAGGACAGGTTAGTCTTAAAGGTGTTAGTCACACGCAGTTGGCTTGTGCAGTGTACTATTAGTCACACCAGTTGGTTGTGCATTTGTAATCAGTTTGATTATAGTGGATTAAGTCCTCGTTGAGAGAGGCGAAATCACCTTGACGGGTGGACTGGAGTAGTTTGAGTTCAAACGAACCAGGATAAAAATATCGTGTTAATTTTTATTTGAGAAAGAAAACCCCTTATTCAACCTCCCCCCCTTCTAAGTGTTTTCATACCGTTCACACACTAGGATCAAAGTAACAACTAGAGTACAATCTCCCCGTGAATGTATGTGCAACAAAACAAACAATATATGCAATTAAGATTATCACACAATCTTAGTCATCCAAGCATATCAAAATAATTCGAACACATTGAATTATCCACCAAACGCTGCACAACATACATACATTACCAATAAAGCATTCACATTTCATTTATCAATCACAAATAACATATAGCATACAATCCAATCAATGTTATTTTCACCAATCACCAAAACTACATATACATATACTAATAATCAAGTATCAAGTATACATTCATTTTCGATTCAAAACCTATATTATTAAAATACTTGGAAATCTCTCATAAAACATAAGCATATAGGATCCCCAACTCAAAGAATAAAAAATCACAAAATTTTAGAATAGGCTGCGCTACACGCGCTTTTACAGTATCGCCCGCGCTACACACATTGTTTCCGCGCGATGCGCCCTCTGCGATTCTAAAAGAAATTCCTTTTTGACAGCACTTTCCTGAACTCGTTTTAAACCACAAAAACACATCCAAACAACCGTTAATCATACATAGATAGGTTCCTAATCATAGTTCTATCATGGGTTATCAATACCACAACAAAAACATGATTCTTCATCCAATTCCATGGATTTCTACATAAACCCTAACATACAAAGTTATGGAAATTAGAAATTAAGAACATCAAACATATATTCTACCCATTGCTGATAATATACACCCATAGTAACATCGATTCTCACCCTAACCTTAGGTTGAATCCTCTAGTTCTTCCTGTTCCTTCACTTTCTCCTTTTCTCTCGTGTTCTTTCTCTTTCTTCCACAAAATGAGATACTAACCTAATCCCTTCTCTTACTTTCTCTATTTAGTTAATGGGCTTAGTTATTCTCACCTCCTCATTACTTTTATTCCTAATTATTAGGCCCAATAGCTTATTATATCATTTACTCACCTAATAACTCAAATAGCAAAATTAATAAATAATCACACAATTAAATTAAGTATTATAACACATAATAATTAAATAAATAAATAACTAATAAAATAGCTATCTAAATAAAAATCGAGATGTTACAACTCCCCCCCACTTAAAATATTTTCGTCCTAAAAAATTACCTCAAGTGAAAAACTCAGGATACGAATTCTTCATCCAACTCTCGAGTTCCCAAGTTACATTACCATCTGCAGGTACTCCCCAAAGTGATCTCTTTACCACAAAGTTTCTTCACATCTCGTTCTTCAATCCGAATGGGTGATGTCTCAATAGTCAAGTTATCTTTCACTTGCACATAATCTAATTGGACAACATAAGATGGATCCACAACGTATCTCCTTAATTGAGACATATGGAACATATCATGAAGATTAACAAGTGACGGTGGTAAATCAATCCAATATGCCACTTCGCCTACTCTCTCGGAAATATGATATGGACCAATAAAACGCTGCGTCAACTTACGCGACTTCAAAGCCCTACCAACACCCGTCACCGGAGTATCTCTAAGAAACACATTATCATCCTTTTCAAACTCAAGTGCTTTCCTCCTCTTATCATGATAACTCTTCTGACGAATTTGAAAAGCCTTCATCTTATCTGGAATCATCTTAATCTTATCTGTCGTCTGTTGAACTAACTCAGGTCGAACCATAACACTCTCTCCAAATTCATACCAACATAAAGGAATCCTACACTTCCTACCATACAAAGCCTCAAAAGGTGTCATCCCAATACTAGAATGGAAACTGTTATTATAAGTAAACTCAATAAGAGGAAAAAAGCTATCCTAAGCACCTCCTTGTTCCAAAATGCAATACCTCAAATGATCCTCAAGTGACTGAATTGTCCTCTCCGTCTGACCATCATTTTGCAGATGATAAGCAGAACTCAAACGCAACATACCAAAAACAATTTGCAAAACTTCCCAGAATCTAAAAGTAAACTTCGGACCTCTATCTCAAAGAATACTCAATGGAATACCATGAAAAGAAATAACTCTCTCTATGTATAGCTTTGCAAGTTTCTCCATCGAATAATCCATCATCGAATCTATCCATAATAACCTAAATAGCTTCACAGTTATTCAGCATTCTCGGAAAACCCAAAACAAAATCCATCGAGATACTATCCCACTTCCACTCAGGAATGGATAATGGTTGCATCAAACCTGGAGGTTTTTGATGTTCAATCTTCGACTTGTGACAATTCAAACAAGAATACACAAACTACACAATATCCTTCTTTATGCCTTGCCACCAAAAATAACTTTCTCAAATCTTGATACATCTTAGTAGCTCCAGGATGAATACTTAAACTACTTCGATGTCTTTCCTCAAGAATCCTCTTCTTCAAGCTCGATACATCCGGAACACAAACTCTATCACGACATCTCATGAAACCATTCTCATCAATCTAAAAATCCCCACCTTTTCCTTGATTGATCAACGTCAACTTATCAACCAAATTCAAATATGATTTCTGACCTTCTCGTATCTCATAAAGAATACCACAAGTAAGCTTCAACACCAGAAGAAGTCTCTTCACAAACCAAAATCAAATCTCAAAATTTTTATAACAATTCCAACTCTGGCATCATCAAGATCAACATATGCAAAGACTTCATACTCAATACATCAGCTAAAACATTCGCTTTACAAGGATGGTAATTCAAACCAAAATCATAGTCTTTAAAGAATTCCAACCATATCCTTTGTCTCATATTCAACTATTTTTGATCAAACACATACTTAAAACTCTTGTGATCACTATACACATCAAATCGTGATCCAAACAAATAATGACTTCAAAGTTTCAAAACAAACACAATTGCGGCAAACTCTAAATCATGCGTCGGGTAATTCTTCTCATGATTTTATAGTTTCCTTGAAGCATAAGCTACCACTTGTCGATTTTGCATCATCACATCTCCTAAACCCATCAAAGAAGCATCACAATACACAACAAACGGTTCCAACAGATCCGGAAAAATCAAAATAGGGGCGATTGTCAACCTTCTCCTAAGCTCTTGAAAATTAGCTTCACACTACGAAGTACAAATAAAAGCTTGACCATTCCTAATCAATTGAGTCAACGGTAAGGATAACTTAGAAAATCCTTCAATGAACTTCTAGTAATAACCTGCCAAACCAAGAAAACTTCTAATCTGATAAACAGAGTTCAGAGCTTCCCATTGAGATATAGCCTTAATCTTCGGCGAATCAATAGAAATACCTCCACTTGAAATCACATGCCAACCTAAACTCACTTCCCTCACCCCTAACTCGCACTTAGAAAGCTTAGCATACAACTGTTTTTCAGACAACACGGATAACATAATCCTCAAATGTTCAACATGATCATCCTCACTCTTGGAATAGATCAAAATATCAACAATAAACACAACCATGAACATATCTAAATACTCATGGAAAATCTTGTTCATATATTCTATAAACATACCAGGTGCATTAGTCCCACCGAATGGCAGTACAAATTACTCGTAATGTCCATACCTCGTTCTAAAAGCAGTTTTCTGAATATCTTCAGCCTGCACACGAATTTGATGATACCCAAACCTCAAATCTCTCTTACCGAACACTCTTGCACCCACCAACTGATCCATCAAATCATCAATCCTCTGAAGTGGATACTTGTTCTTAATAATCACCTTGTTCAGTTGTCTATAATCAACACACAACCTCATATAACCTTCTTTTTTCTTAACCAACAAAATAGGTGCACCCCATGGTGACACACTCGGGCGAATAAATTTCTTCTCAAGCAAGTCCTGAAGTTGAATCTTCAACTCTTTCAACTCAGAACAGATATTTGAGATAGAGCCATCGATACAGGACTAGTTCTAGAAACTAAATCAATCATAAACTCCACTTCACATTCCATCGATAAATCACTTACATCCTTAGGAAATACCTCCGCAACATAAACAACACTGGACCAAAGTTAACAAAAGGCAAAGTCAGTAAAAGCAGGAAAAGCATGGCTCGAGGTAGTTGACAAAAGTGTGAAACATTAAATGCAAATCTGTACTATTCACGCAAAGCATTAAATACAACCCAACGATCATATTCTCTTAAACGCCTATATATAGAAGTTCTGATCAGAAGCTATTTAAGAAAACTCTTGCGTAAAATACCGAAACGCTGGCAAATTCAAAGCTCACGAACTTCATCTTCAACCTCACAAACTCTTGTAATATTTAGTGAGTGTTAAGCTTAGAACTTAAGAGAAATATCACCGTTGTGATTATAGCTTTATAAGAAGCAATCTATACTCTTGTAAACATTATTTTACATTGATTGTAAAAGGTTCCTAGAGTGATCAATGTGATCAGTAGACTCTAGAAGACTTAGAAGTTTTCTAAGTGGTGATTTCTTAGAGTGATCAAGTTGTGATCTGTATACTCTAGAGGACTTAGAAGTTTTCTAAGTGGATAACCATTGTAATCAGTTGGATTAGTGGATTAAATCCTCAGTTGAGGTAAATCACTCTAAGGGGGTGGACTGGAGTAGTTTCGTTGACAACGAACCAGGATAAAAATAATTGTGTTCATTGTTTTTATCTTACAAGTTTTTAAAGTCACACTTATTCAAGCCCCCCTTTCTAAGTGTTTTTCTATCCTTCAATTGGTACCAGAGCCTGGTTATTGGTGCAAGCACTTAACCGTGTTAGATAAAAGATTCAGGGAGAACAACACAAAGTCAATATGGTTGAAACAGCTACATCTACTCCTACACCTGAACAAAACAAAAATGGCAATGGAAGCAGTAGCTTCAATGGCTATAATAGACCACCAGTCTTTGATGGTGAAAATTTTGAATATTGGAAAGATAGACTCGAAAGTTACTTTCTTTGTCAAGACGGTGACTTATGGGATATAGTCTTGGATGGTTACAGACATCCTGTAAATGCTCGTGGAATAAAGATGTCAAGACAAGAAATGAGTGATGATCAAAAGAAACAATTCAAAAATCATCACAAGTCAAGGACTATTCTGTTGAATGCTATTTCTCATGCTGAATATGAGAAAATAACAAACAGAGAAACTGCCTATGACATCTTTGAATCCTTGAAGATGACTCATGAAGGTAATGCCCAAGTCAAAGAGACAAAAGCTCTTGCTTTAATTCAGAAGTATGAAGCTTTCAAGATGGAGGAAGATGAAAACATTGAAGCAATGTTCTCAAGATTCCAGACTCTGACTGCTGGATTAAGAGTGCTTGACAAGGGATATACAAAGGCTGATCATGTCAAGAAGATCATCAGAAGCTTGCCCAGAAGATGGGGTCCAATGGTGACTGCATTCAAGATTGCTAAGAATCTGAATGAAGTTTCTCTTGAAGAGCTGATTAGTGCCTTAAGAAGTCATGAAATAGAGGTGGATGCAAATGAACCTCAGAAGAAAGGTAAGTCAATTACATTAAAATCTAATAATAAAAAATGCACTAACGCTTTTTAGGCTGAAGAAGAAGATTCTAAAGAGTCAGAATCAGAAGAAGAAGAAGATGAACTTTTCATGATCTCCAGAAGAGTAAATCAACTCTGGAAGAGTAAGCAAAGAAAGTTCAAGAACTTCAGAAGTTCCAAAAGGCCTGAAAGAGGATAATCTTCTGGACATAGAATATCTGATAAGAAGAAGGTGACATGCTATGAATGCAAGGAGCCAGGACATTACAAGAATCAGTGTCCAAAGCTTCAGAGGGAAAAGCCCAAGAAAAAGTTTGAAAAGAAGAAAGGCCTTAATGCTACTTGGGATGACTCAGATTCTTTTGATCAAGAGTCAGACTCTGAAGATGAGCAGGAAAACATAGCGCTGATGGCCACCGTTGATGATGAATCAGAATCTACATCAGAATCAGAGTCAGACTCTGAAGAGGTATTTTCTGAACTATCTAGAGATGAGCTAGTTTCCAGCTTAACAGAAATTCTGGAAATCAAGGCTAAACTTAGTATCAAATACAAAAAGCTGAGAAAGCTCTTTGCATCTGAAACTAAGAAGCTTGAATTAGAAAATTCTGAACTTAAGGAAAGAGTTTTAAAACCATCTAAAGATGTTGAATCATCCTCTAGTTCAGAAAAGTCTATTCCAAGAATGAACAGTATTCTTAAGGAATATGACTTGAGTTTCAGGAAGTTTTTATCTAGAGGTATTGGCAGAAGTCAGCTAGCCTCTATGATATATGCAGTTAGTGGAAACAAGAGAGTTGGCATAGGTTATGAGGGTGAAACCACATATAAACTTGAATTTGTTGAGGAGATGAAAATCACATACAAACCTCTGTATGATCAATTCAAGTATGGCCATTCTCATGATATTAGGCTCACATCACATGCTAAGAGTTTCCACATAACACACACCAAGAAGCATGTGACACAAAATAGAAAATATCATGCTACTCAGAATAGGGAATATCATGATGTACCTCCTGTTAATTTTCATGCTAAACCCAAGTTCAATCAGAACTAGAGGAGAACTAACCCAAAAGGACCCAAGAAAATGTGGGTACCTAAGGAAAAGATAATTCCTGTTGCAGATATCATTGGTAGCCAAGAAGACAAAGGAAAACATGTCATGGTACCTGGAGTCTGGGTGCTCCCGGCACATGACGGGAAAAAGGTCTATGTTTCAAGACCTGGTACTTAAATCTGCTGGAGAAGTCAAGTTTGGAGGGAACCAAAAAGGCAAGATCATTGGTTCTGGAACCAAAAGTATTGGTAACTCTCCCTCTATAACAAATGTTCTGCTAGTAGATGGATTAGCTCATAACTTATTGTCTATAAGTCAATTAAGTGATAATGGTTATGACATAATCTTCAATTAAAAGTCTTGTAAAGCTATTAGTAAGAAGGATGGCTCAATCCTATTTACAGGCAAGAGAAAGAACAACATTTATAAGATTGATCTTCAAGATCTTAAGAATCAGAAGGTTACTTTCCTTATGTCTGTTAGTGAAGAGCAGTGGGTCTGGCACAGAAGATTAGGTCATGCTAGTTTGAGAAAGATTTCTCAGATTAACAAACTTAATCTGGTCAGAGGACTCCCTAATCTGAAATATAAATTAGATGTTCTTTGCGAAGCATGTTAGAAAGGGAATTTTTCCACACCTGCATTCAAATCTAAGAATGTTGTCTTTTCCTGTAGGCCGCTAAAACTTCTGCACATTGATATATTTGGTCCAGTCAAAACAGCATCTGTCAGAGGGAAGAAATATGGATTAGTCATCGTAGACGTCTATAGCAGATGGACATGGGTAAAGTTCTTGAAACACAAGGATGAGTCTCATACTGTGTTCTTTGACTTCTGCACTCAGATTCAATCTGAGAAAGAGTGTAAAATCATAAAGGTCAGAAGTGATCATGGTGGTGAATTTGAGAACAGATTCTTTGAGATTTATTTCAAAGAAAATGGTATTGCCCATGATTTCTCTTGCCCTAGAACTCCACAACAAAATGGAGTTGTAGAGCGAAAGAATAGGACTCTACAAGAAATGGCGAGAACCGTGATCAATGAAACCAATATGGCTAAGCATTTCTGGGCAGAAGCAATTAACACAACGTGTTATATTCAGAATAGAATCTCTATAGGACCTATTCTCAATAAGACTCCTTATGAATTGTGGAAGAACATAAAGCCCAACATTTCTTATTTCCATCCATTTGGATGTGTATGTTATATTCCGAACACTAAAGATCATCTGCATAAGTTTGATTCTAAAGCTCAGAAGTGTTTTCTACTTGGATATTCTGAACGCTCAAAAGGCTACAGAGTATACAATACTGAAACTCTTGTAGTAGAAGAATCAATCAATATCAAATTTGATGTTAAGCTTGGTCTTGAAAAGCCAAAGCAGTTTGAGAATTTTGGAGATATTGAAATCTCTAATTCAGACTCTGAAGAACCCCAGAAGCAAAGTTTTAGAAGATCAAATTAGTGCTTCATTAGAGAATCTCAGAATTTCTGAAGAGCCAACTATCAGAAGATCTCCAAGACTCAACTCTGCTCATCCAGAAGATGTTATCATTGGAAAGAGGGATGATCCTATCAGATCAAGAGCATTCCTTAAGAACAATGTAGAGTGTCAATTTGGGCCAACTTCTGTTGATCAAGCTCTGGAAGATGCTGACTGGATAATTGCCATGCAAGACGAACTTAATCAATTTACAAGTAATGATGTATGGGATCTGGTTCCAAGACCAAAAGGATTTAACATCATTGGAACTAAGTGGGTCTTCAAAAACAAGCTAAGCGAAAAAGGAGAAGTGGTAAGAAACAAAGCCAAACTGGTTGCTCAGGGCTATAGTCAGCAAGAAGGTATTGACTATACTGAAATCTTTGCACTAGTGGCCAGGTTAGAATCTATTCGCTTATTAATTTCTTAGCCACTCAGAACAACATCACTCTGTATCAGATGGATGTTAAGAGTGCCTTCTTAAATGGTTATATAGATGAGGAAGTATATGTCCACCAACCTCCTGGTTTTGAAGACTCTAAGTCTCCAGAACATGTTTTCAAATTAAAGAAACCATTATATGGCCTGTAGCAAGCTCCCAGAGCTTGGTATGAATGATTAAGTTTTTTCCTTCTAGATACTGGTTTCACTAGAGGATAAGTGGATACAACTCTCTTTTGTAAAACCTTTAAAAAGGATATTTTAATTTGCCAAATATATGTTGATGATATTATCTTTGGAACATATAATGCTACACTTGGAAAGGAGTTTGCTAACTTTGAAATGAGCATGATGGGAGAACTCAAGTATTTCCTTGGGATCTAGATCAATCAAAATTCTGAAGGAACTTATGTTCATCAAACCAAGTGTGTTTTAGGTAAGGATGAGGTAAGTAAGAAGGTAGATCAGAAGCTCTATAGAGGTATGATTGGATCTCTTCTATATCTTACTGCTTCTAGACCTGATATTTTATTCAGTGTTTGTCTGTGTGCAAGATTCCAATCAGATCCTAGAGAATCTCACTTAACTGCTATTAAGAGAATTCTGAGGTATCTGAAAGGTACTACTAATGTTGGTTTAGTCTACAAAAGATTTGAAGAATACAACTTAGTAGGATATTGTGATGCTGATTACGCTGGAGATAGAGTTGAAAGGAAAAGTACTTCTGGAAGTTGTCATTTTCTTGGAAGTCATCTGATCTCCTGGTACAGCAAGAAGCAAGTTACAATTGCCCTCTCTACAACAGAAGCAGAATATGTTGCTGCTGCTAGATGTAGTACACAGATGCTGTGGATGAAGAGTCAGCTAGAAGATTATCAGATATATGAGAGTAACATTCCTATATTCTGTGATAATACTTCTGCTATTTGTGTATCTAAGAATCCAATCTTACATTCCAAAGCTAAACATATTGAGATCAAACATCACTTCATTAGGGACTATGTTCTCTAAACATATTGAGATCAAACATCACTTCATAAGGGCGTTCTCTCTTTAAAATTTGTTGATACAGACCATCAATGGGCTGATATCTTTATAAAACCCCTTGCTGAAGATAGGTTTAAGTTCATTCTGATGAATATCAGTATGGATTTATGCCCAGAGTGAAAGGATGAGAAGATCTGATGTATGGATTAGATGTGAAATGATTATTTATTTTCTTGTCAGAAGTTCTGAAAATGTTGATCAGTTAGATATTTTGATTCTGTTATCGATAATGCTTCATATTTCTAAGTTGATTCAGAATTTCTTTTAAAGCAAAACAGCTGTCACCAGCTATTCCAAAAGATGAACACGTGTTCACTCTGAAGGGACAAGCATGCGTGCAGCTGATGAGACGCCGCCCTAGGTAACTGTGCAAAACATTTCAAATATCACGTTTTACCCTAACGTCACTCAATATTAAATGCATTTGATTCTCTGCATTATGTAACTGTTCATTCTCAAAATTTAATTTAATTTTGTTTCAAAGCCGTGTCTATTTAAACACCTCTCATACTCTCATTTTCTTTTTTCACACATTCATTCTCTCTAAGTTTATGCGTTTCTGCAACCTTTTCTCTCTTTTCTCAAACCCTAAAAGGAAACCCAAAAATCTCAGAAGTGCTTCCATGGCTTCTCCCTCTACTCAGAATGTTTCTTCTTCGTCTCAGCAACAACATGAACAAGAACAAGAGCAACAACTTGTTCCACTAATCACCTGTTCGATTCCAGTGGATCAACTTGAAGTCATCAGTGAGTTAATGGTTGATGTTGAAAATCTGGAAAAGCATGAGATTCATCTTAAAGAAAATTTGAGGTTTCAAGGATGGGCGCCAATGTTCTATGATTTTTGTGGACCAGTCTATCCAGACCTAGTGAAGGAGTTCTGGATTCATGCAACAGTGATTCCTAAGGCTATTATATCTCTTGTTCATGGTGAATTCTTTCCTATCACTGAAACAACCCTGAGAAAGTTGTTTGGGTTGATGAATGCTGAAGGTGCTACTGAAGCTACTCCAAGAACTGATTGGGATGCAGTCTACTCAGAAATCTTTGAGAATGGGAAGAAATCAAAGGAGGTTAAGGATCTGAAAACCATATAAAAGATATGGACTAAGATCATTCTGGGTTGCTTCTACCACAGGAAGTCAACTAGTTCATCCAACTTCGTGAACAAAGACCAACAATACATCATGTATTATCTTGGTACTTAGAAAAAGGTGGATGTTCCTTACATCATAATCAATCATTTATGGAATGCTGGAAATGAATCTAGAGATGAGAACAGGCTGAAGTGTCCAAACAAGAAGAGGAATATTATTCCTTTTGGGAGGATCATCACCAACCTTCTGGTTCAAGCTAAGATTGTTGAACAATTGGAGTCTGCTGGTATAATCAATAACCCTCACACCATTATTAGGAGTACTCTAAATGCTAATACTCTGAAGAAGATGGGGATTATTCAGTCTATTGATTCCACTCCTCAAGCAAATCCAGAAGTTAGAACCAGAAGAGGTCCTGTTCTGGCTGATTTCGAAGTGTTCTTTAGGAATGAACGTCTTGAAGTTATGGTTCATTACCTTTCTATGCACAGGGAGGCTGGTTTTGAATGTGATCCTATCTGGATTAGCATGCAGAAGCTTCTGACTACTAAAGTTGGAGTTCTAGATGTTGTTCCCTAGCAAGAAAGAAGAACAAAGAGAAGGTTAGACCTTCCATTTATCAGTCAAGAGAAGAGAAGTGAGAAGAAGGCTGATGTTCAGAAGGAGAATCATAAGAAAGATGGTGAAGTTGAAAAGAAAAAGCAGAAGAAGGATGATAAGAAGGAATAAGAAAAGAAGAAGAAAAAGAAAGATAAGAAGAAAGACAAGAAAAATAAAGAAGAAAAGAAAGTTGTTGAAGAAGAAAAGAAGTCAGAAGAAGAAGAGAAGAAGGACGAAGAAGAGAAGAAGAAAGAAGAAAGGAAGAAGGATATTTCAAAAGGAAAGCAGAATGTGGTGCTTCAGAAGAAGAGGAAGGTAGTTGGAGAAGAACCTGAAAGGCCTCACAAGAAGCGATCTTCAGGTATTGTTATTTCTGAATCTGTTTCTATACCTGTTTTATCTTCAAAATTTGTACCAACAGAATTTCCCTCACTCTCTCAACCAGAAATTCAACCACAAAAAGCCCTAGCTAAATCACCTCCAACCACCAAAGTTCTCACCCCTCCTCTTTCATCCAAGACTAAAGGCACTGAGCCTAATCTTATTTCTGACCATCCTGTTTCGGAAGCGATCCTTGAAGTTTTACCCCTTAACACCCTCTTTCCTCCTCACACCACTTTCTCCATTTCTCAACCTCCTCCTCATTCCAACCCCTCTATTGTAGACAATCCTGAGGTCCATAATATTGCTGCTTCTGAATCGTTTGATTCTGATTCTTTCAACAACCTCCTGCGTGACTGTAACTACAAACCTAAACCTCGCCCTGACCAATTTTTTTTGTCTTGGACTCTGACAATGAAGCAGAATCGTCGCTGGCTCTTGAAAGAGAACCTGATCCCTACTTCATGAAGGATAGAAAAACACTTAGAAAGGGGGGGTTTGAATAAGTGTAGTTTCAAAAACTCGTAAGATAAAAATAATTTGCACAAGTATTTTTATCCTGGTTCGTTGTTAACAAAACTACTCCAGTCCACCCTATACAAGGTGATTTACCTCAACTGAGGATTTAATCCACTAATCACACAAGATTACAATGGTTTTCCACTTAGACAACTTCTAAGTCTTCTAGAGTCTTCTGATCACAACCTGATCACTCTAGGAACAAATGCTTAGACACAAGATAAGACTTTCTTAGAGTATCCTGACCACCACGTGATCACTCTAATTACAACTGCTTAGACACAAGCTAAGACTTCCTAGAGTATCCTGATCAACACTTGATCACTCTAGTTACTTACAAATTAATGTAATCAATTCTAAGAGTATTACAATTGCTTCTTAAAAGCGATAATCACAAACTGTGATATTTCTCTTACAGATTTAAGCTTAGACTCACTAAAGTATTACAACAGTAATGTAGTGAGGTTGAAGATGAAGTTTCTGAGCTTTGAGTTGAACAGCGTTTCAGCAAGTTTTTCAGAATAAGTTCGTTCAGGATTCGTAACCTTGCTTCTCATCAGAACTTCATATATATAGGCGTTTTGAGAAGATGACCGTTGAGAGCATTTAATGCTTTGCGTATTCCGTACAGCATTGCATTTAATATTTCACTGTTTTGTCAACTACCTCGAGCCTTGCTTTTGCTGTGACTACTGACATTGCCTTTAATAGCTTCTAACGTTCCTTTTGTCAGTCAGCGTAGCCTGCCATCTAGTACTTGATTCTGATTTGATCTTTGTAAATACTACGTTGAAAATCATCAAAGTACAAACAGCTTGGTGCAGAGCATCTTCTGATCTTCTGATCTTGATATGCTTCTGAGCGTGATTCCATGACTTCAGTGCTTCTGCTTCTGAACTCAAGTTCTTCTGATGCTTCTAAAAGACCATGTTTTGATTCTGCTTGACAATCTTCTTATGTCTTGCTAGACCATGTGCTGAAGTTGCATACTGAACCTTCTGAGTCAAAGCTTCTTAGCGCTGATTTGTGCATACTCTTTATATATTTCCTGAAAGGGAAATTGCATAGGATTAGAGTACCACATTATCTTGAGAAAAATTCATATACATTGTTATCATCAAAACTAAGATTATTGATCAAAACAATTCTTGTTCTAACAATCTCCCTCTTTTTGATGATGACAAAAACATATATAAATGATATGAATTTGCAATCAGAGTAACAGACGGCAAAAGACAATTACACAGTTATAGCATAAGCATATAAACATAATGTGAATGTGTCTCCCCCTGAGATTAACAATCTCCCCCTGAGATGAATAATCTCCCCTGAAATTAATACTAGAAGAATTTTATAAATAAAAGACTTCCCTGAGTATTTCAGTAGAGACGTTCATATATGCTTGATCTTCAGAACATTCACTGCTTCTGATTTCTGCTTCCATAGGACAGCTTCAGAACATTGAATTTCTTTAGATCCTCAGAACATTCATAGCTTCTGATTCCGGCTTCCATAGGACAGCTTCAGAACTTGAATTTCTTTGATCCTCAGAACATTCACAGCTTCTGATTCCTGCTTCCATAGGACAACTTCAGAACTTGAATTTCTTTGATCCTCAGAACATTCCCAGCTTCTGATTCCTGCTTCCAGCGGACAGCTTTAGAGCTTGAATTTCTTACATCATTTCATGCTAGATTGTATCAGAACATTGTTGAATGTACCAGAGCATCATCAGAGCATCTCTACATCCTGAAATGTTACAGAACAAAACTAAACGACAAAAGTCAGCATGAATGAATCAGAACATAAAATATGTTTCAGAACACATAATATGTATCAGAGCCATATAAGCCAAATAGAATGTATCAGAACATATTCTATCATCAGAATATCTGAACATTCTTCCTTCTTGCTTCTGATTCTGAAGCTTCATAGCACTCAGCTTGCTTCAAGAATCCAAGAGCATATTCCTTTTACAGAATTTGCGATTCCTCATGATTTTGCTTCTAATGTTGAGCTTTCAATCCTGCAAAACAACTTAGAAACATATGAAGCTTGCAGCTTCTGTTAGTAATGTGGGGGCTTTCTTCCCAGCAACTGCTAATATAAATCAAATCATTTATCACTATTTCTCCCCCTTTTTGTCATAACATCAAAAAGAATGTAAAAGATTCAGATGTAAGCATTCGACAAAGGAAAGAAAACAAATAATCATTGATAAAAACAAGCAGAAGTACAAGAGTTATGCAGAATAAGCTTTTCATTGATTAACCAAACAGGATTACAAAATATGTATGCTGATACACAAGTGCAACAAGCAAAGAAAACTACAAGGACACAAAGACTACAACCCTAGCCTAGTCCTAATCTAAGCCAGCATATCATGAATCCCAGCGTTGTTCTTGCTCTTGCTTGGTCATCAAGTCTTGAAACTCTGCATGCCTGAGCAGTTCCCAGAGAAAGAAGTAAATGAATACAAGGGAGGAATTGAGAACAGTTCACCCGGAGAGAGCGTATTCTCAGATGGGCTTTCCCTTAACATAGAAGTTAAGTCCTTATGGAACCTAACTTCATCCAATATCTCAAGAAAGTCTTCTTCCTTTGGACAAATGTTGATAACAGCATCAACGAAGAGATCTGACTTGAGAAAAACTTGGAATGCCATCCCGAGATATGTTTCTCATCCTGTAACCTATTAACCCTTCCATCCGTTCTATTCAAATAGATCAGCCACTTTTGAGACTTAGTTTCTTCAACTGGTTTAAAGTTTTGATGAAGGGAACTAGGCGAAGGATTCATGATGAACGCTAGATCGATGAAGAATGAACTAGGGTTTACGCAAAAGATATTCATAGAAAAGTGAGAGAAAGAGAGAGAGATAGCGCAAAGATTGATTGAAGAATGCAAAGAAACGGGGAAATAAATAGAGGGAATGTGGGGAAGGAAACGTTATAGGGAAGGGAAACGTTTGACGGATATAAAAACGAAAAAGAAAATAAAAGAAATGATGAATGGCATTTAATGTTACGTGACAAGAGGAGAGAGAAATTATGACAAATGAAGTGATAGAACAGTTACCTAGGAAAGGCGCCTCCTCAACAGCACGCATGCTTGTCCAAATAGGATAGACACGTGTTACCATCTGGAAAGCTAGATACAGCTGTATTTAGTTTAAAAGATATTCTGAATCAACTTAGGCAATGAAACATTAGTAATAAACGAGTCACTACTTCTAATTGATTTAAGATCAGAACTTCTTATAAAACATTAATCCAATCTCATTTCAGAAGATAGCCATACATAAGATTTTCTCATCTTCTCATTCTGGGCATACATCCATACTGATATTCTTCAGAATGAACTTAAACCTATCTTCAGCCAGGGGTTTTGTAAAGATATCAGCCCATTGAAGGTCTGTATCCACAAAGTTTAAAGATATAACACCCTTCTAAACATAGTCCCTTATGAAATGATGTTTAATCTCAATATGTTTAGCTTTTGAATGTAAGATAGGATTCTTAGATAAACATATAGCAGAAGTATTATCACAGAAAATAGGAATGTTACTCTCATATATCTGGTAATCTTCTAGCTGACTTCTCATCCAGAGCATTTGTGTGCTACATCCAGCAGCAGCAACATATTCTGCTTCTGTTGTTGAGAGGGAAATAGTAGCTTGCTTCTTGCTGTACCATGAGATCAGATGACTTCCAAGAAATTGACAACTTCCAGAAGTACTCTTCCTTTCTATTCTATCTCCAGCATAGTCAGCATCACAGAATCCTACTAAGTTGTAATCTTTGGATCTTCTGTAAGCTAAACCAACATTAGTAGTACCTTTTAGATACCTCAGAATTCTCTTAACCGCAATTAAATGAGATTCTCTCGGATCTGATTGGAATCTAGCACACAAACAAACACTGAAGAGAATGTCAGGTCTAGAAGCAGTTAGGTATATAAGAGATCCAATCATACCTCTGTACAACTTCTGATCTACCTTCTTACTTACCTCATCCTTACCTAGGACACATGTTGGATGCATAGGAGTTTTGGCTTCTTTGCTTTCAGAAAGATTAAACTTCTTCAGAAGTTCTTTCACGTACTTCGTTTGATGAACATGGGTTCCTTCTGATGTTTGATTGATTTGAATCCCAAGGAAATACTTGAGTTCACCCATCATGCTCATCTCAAACTCAGCCTGCATAGACTCAGCAAACTCCTTTCCAAGTGTATCATTTGATGTTCCAAAGATAATATCATCAACATATATTTGACAAATTAAAATATCCTTTTTAAATGTTTTACTGAAGAGAGTAGTGTCCACTTTTCCTCTAGTGAAACCATTTTCCAGAAGGAAAGAACACAAACGTTCATACCAAGCTCTAGGAGCTTGTTTCAATCCGTATAATGATTTCTTTAATTTAAAAACATGATTTGGAGACATGGAGTCTTCAAAACCAGGAGGTTGATGGACATAAACTTCTTCATCTATGTAACCATTTAAGAAGGCACTCTTAACATCCATCTGATAAAGAGTGATGTTGTGTTGAGTGGCAAAAGAAATTAATAGACGAATAGATTCTAACCTGGCCACTGGTGCAAAGGTTTCTGTGTAGTCAATCCCTTCTTGCTGACTATAACCTTGAGCAACCAGTCTGGCTTTGTTTCTTACCACTTCTCCCTTCTCGCTTAGCTTGTTTCTGAATACCCACTTAGTGCCTGTGGTGTCGTTTTGTTTACCTCCCCGTTTCACTTGGGAGGACGGCACGCTAGACCCTTCACGCGAAATTTGGAAGGAGAATGCGCCCGTGGTGGGATGAATTTTATTTCAGTTCTTCCTACGATATCACACGAACTTTCTTATTGTCCTACGAGTAGGAAAGGGGAAAAAAGATCTCAACTAAACCCTAGGAGTTTGCTAAGTGTGGGGATTTCACCTAGACTAGAAATTCTGGAGTCCGGGAGGTCGGTTATACATAGGGAAGTGTTTAAGCACCCTACATATCTGTAGTAGTCTACAGGAACCTTCTCTGTGTCATTTGTGTTTGTGCTGCTAATGATTATTGGGAAAGTTTCTCCTTTGTGTTAGGAGAAGGAATTGAATTAAAATAAAAGAAAGACAGACAGACAGACTGACTATTTTTGGTATTTTATTAGCTCGCTGAGATTCCTTGTGAACCTCATGCCTACATATCCCTAATGGAAGTCAGAGCTTAATGTAGTTCGGGAAACTAATTGATTATTAATTATTTTTGGGTGCCTTGCTTGAAGCTCAAGGTTGAAGCTTGAATTAAATCTCTGTTTACAATAAAGAGGCATGAAATCATCTTTACAGAGAGGTATTTGTACTATTCTACCACAAACATTGTAAAGGAGTGACAGAATAACTGAATTCATTTCTTTCAAGAGGGGGACCTTACTTGTGTATGTGCAAGTATACCAGTCAAATGCCTCTTAAATGAAAGAAAGATGCTCATCCAAATTAGGGAAAGTTACCACATGTCTGGGTTTTACTGCCAGCTCATGCCTTTCAAAATCCTAAATGGGAGACTTGATTAAAATGTAATGTTTGTTTGTTTGAATGTGGTAGAGTAGTAAAAATATCTCTCTATAGAGATAAGCTATGTCTATCTACTGTATAAAAGATTTGACTTTAGATGGCTTGTATGAGGCCCAAGCTTGAGGCTTTTTTATTGATTTATTAATTATTATTGACTCTGGGAGATGACTCCACTGGGGATTAATTACAGGGTTTTTTTTTGTGTTATGTACAAAGCCCAGAATTGAGGCTGACTCTATTTGGAGAGTGTTTATTTGATAGATTTTTATTTGGTGTTCTGTACAAAGCCCAGAATTGAGGCTGACTCTAGCTAGGGAAAAACATTATTTTCTGCCTTGTACAAAGCCCAAGGTTGTGGCTGACTCTAAAATAAACTGAGTATGGATGACTCTATGGGGAAAAGATCCTAGGTGTTAGGAATCTTTGACTCATGAAATATGGTTTAATCTGCCTTGTACAAAGCCCAAGGTTGTGGCTACTGAATGATGAGGAACTCACTGGGGAGACTCTATTATCTGCCTTGTACAATGCCCAAGGTTGAGGCTGACTCTTGACAGGGGAGTTTTATTGTTTGGTGCCTTGTATGAAGCCCAAGGTTGAGGCTAACTGTTTTTCGTTGATTTTGACTCTACTGGAGAGTTTATTTATTAAAAGACTGTTTTTTTTCTTTGGAAGCTAACCCTTTCCAGGGATTTTGACTCAGCTGGTGAATTTGTCTGTTAAAAGACTGATTTTATCATGTTTTTTGGAGGCTGACCCTTTCCAGGGGTTTTAACTCTTTTGGGGAAATTATCTCCTAAGAGAAAATGAATCTTTGGCTTTTAAAGAAGTGATTTTGGAGGCTAACCCTTTCCAGGGGTTTTTATTAAGATGAAAGAAATGATTTTGGAGGATAACCCTTTCCAGGGGTTTTGATTAAAATGACTGAATGTGTGGAGGCTAACCCTTTCCAGGGGTTTTTATTGAAATTATTGGCAGAAAGATTATCTAGTGGAGACTTCTTGTTTAAAGCCCAAGATGAAGGCTGACACTTACTGAGGATAAGCAAATAAGGATCCTAGACTCTGCTAAGGAAGATTGATGAAGATAAGGGTGACAGAGACTGTCCATGTCTCTCATTCCAAAAATGTACTCAATGTGAAATTGAGACAAAGTTAGCTTGTTTAAAGTCTGGTTTAAATTGGAAGAAACTCACCAAGGTAGGCTAAAAGGTGACTAAAGACCTGTTCCTAAGCAAATGGGTAAGAGGTTTCACCGGGAATAATTCCTCTTTGGGTGGATGTGTCCTATTTTTTGGGATTCTAAGGTTTTTGCCAAGATGTTTCACCGGGAATAACTCATCTTGGGGGTTTGAACTACAAATCTCTAATTAGGAAAGAGCCTTCACCGGGAAGACATTCTCAATCCTAGGTCATATTCCTATAATATATATAGTTTAACTGTCCTAGGGTTTATACTCAAACGTAGTTCTAAACTAATATATATGCACAATTTATATTTGACAGTAATTTAAATAAAGACTGTAAATTGAAAGCTTGTAAAGCCTAACCTGGATGGAGTGGAGGCCTTTGAAGAAGTATGTACAGAGCCTCAACAGTAATTGGTGGATAACAGTTGAATATATATATGATAAACAGTTAATGGTTTTTGAAAACAGAAGAAGTGAAGATGGACAAAGGTCACATAGGTATCTGAAGAGTTTCACCGGGAATAATGCCCTTCAAATACCAGAAGAATGTTTTGAAAACAGAAAGAAGATTTTGAAAATACAGTTTTGAAAACAAGCTAAGAAGAGAAGGTCTTTGGGACTTACACTCTATTAGAGGCCCAGTACTTTACAGTACTGGCTATAAAAGCAAATTGAAAATGATTTGAAATGATATAAGGTTCTGTTGATTGAAAACCTTAATCATCCGTTTAATCGGAGACTGATAACAGCTTTGAAAATTGACAAAAGTCAACTTAATTAAGGTAAAGATAAAGATCTATGCCTAATTAAGACCTAAACAATTAGGGTTTTATCATAAAATTATTCACAAAGGTAACAAGATAAAAAATATATATTTTGAAGTTTTTTAAGAAAACATTTAAAACATACTATTTTAACCCTAATTAAAATACATGAAATAAATAATATTTTTTATGATTTTTTGATTATTCATAAAATAAGTATATTAAATAGCAAGTGTATAAAAAATGGAGTGAAAATGATTTAATTTGATAGATGAATTATTGGTGTGAAGTTGTGAGAAAAAATGAAGGAAATTAGTGGTAAAAAAATGATTTTGTCTCCTCCAAGGTTTGAACACACGCCCTTTAGGTCACACACCCAAAACCAACACCACTAGGCCAGCGCGCGTATGGTGATAGTAAACTGACTCCTTTGCAACTCATATGTTATTCAAGTGTATAGAAGCAAAAAAGAAAATAAAATCAAAAGGTCTGGGGCGAGGGGGATTCGAACCCCAGACCTTGGGCACGCGCAACACACAAACACTCCTTACCACTGGGCTATAACGATTTAGTCATTAATGAAACAGGTATCAATCAAAATAAAATAAACTTAACCCTGAATTTGAAATTTGCGCGCCACCACCATTGTCATCTTCAACCTCTAGCTTTGAATTTTTGAAAATCTGAACTCTCTCAACTCTCAACCATTTGCAACGATGTAAACATGAAACTTGTTCTAAATTCACTCACGATTCTGAATATGTAACTAACATAAATTTATATTAACTACATCTAACTAATTTACTAAAAAACGTGAAGAACCCTAAAATTTAAAAATCAAATTAAATAACTATACTGAAAGATAAATGAATGATGATAGAGGGTTTTCAATCCTCTGATGATGCTGAACAAGATAGATTCGAGCTATATCATAAAGAGTGCTTAAATTAAAGAGGTGGAGTTCAGAAACTTACCTCTGAAAATGGAGGTCGTGAGGATGATAGAGAGCAACTGGGCTTGTATGAGTGATCCCAAAAGCTTCCTTGGGACTCAGTGATGCTAACTGAATGTTTATTGTAACCTCAATCCTCCTGAATTGTTCTATCGACCTCCCTCGATTTGAGCTTCAAGTGAACATGGAGAGTGATGATTCTTGAGTTACAGATGAGCTGCAGCCATCTGAACAGCTTCACTACCTCCTATGGAACGTGCCTGGATGCATGGCTTTGTTGGAAACCTTCTGAATTGCTCTATGGACCTCCAACTGCAACAGCTCCAAAGTGAGAGCAAAAATGGCGTTCCTCCACTTACAGAATTGATCTAGGTGCTTGGATCACCTCAAATGATCTCCCTTGAGATGTTAGAATGCTTACTTTCCTAAGATAAGCTCTGGTTTGAAGAAAACGATTCTTCTTGCCAAAGAACTTTGAAAAACAATAAGCATGAGAAAAGAAAGAGAAAGCAAGGAATATGGTTGCTTTGGTGTGTTTTCTGAATGAGAAAGAGGCCTCTATTTATAGGCAATTGATGCTGAACAATTGGAGATAGTAAGCTTGCTTAATGAAGTCACTTTGGTTTCTTAGCCAAGAAGAAAATTTGCAAATATCTCTTATGCAATGATGAGAATTTTGATTCCATTTGATCAATCCCCTAGCCCTCGATTTTGCTTGATCTTAGGGGACAATTCTGAGACAGAAATGAGCTCTAATTGGTTGGTGAGAAGATTCCTTGGGTAATTCATCAATTTGCCATAAATTCACAAATGTAATCATTACATAATCACATGTTATTGTTTTTAGAATCTTCTTCAATTCTCATGTCATGGTAAAAATGAATGCATGGCATGTTTTCAGATGTGGTATGGGTCGTGTAGCATCCATAAGAGAGGTCATTTGCACAAAATTGCAAGGTTTCAAATTGTACATGACCTATAATTTCACTTCATGAGGCCAACTTTGAACAAGCATAACTCTTAGCTCAAAATGAATTTGGAGAAGGTTGAACACAATTTGGAAAGCCCTAAACATCTACATCAAATCATTAGTTTGGAGTTTCTTCATAATCTTTTGGAAAATTTGTTAAAAATGAGGCCAAAGTTGGAAGAAAACTAGGTTAAAACACTTAGAAAATTTTCTAAGTGTTTATGACCTAAAACTTCAAAATTTTCAAAACTCTTAAATGATTGATCTTTTGAAAAAAGTTGCATTGTAAGATGTTATTTTATTTTGCAAGATCTACAACTTTCATGTTGGAAGTTTTTTTAGTTGTGTAGGTGAAATTTTGAGTTCCCACAATGCCCTCAAAAACCCTAATTCCCGACTTTTTGCTCTTTGAAGATTCTTTTTGAATTTCTTTGGTCAAATGACTTTAATATCCATATATTGATGATATTGATCCTTGAAAGTCATGGTTTGACCAAAAATCTCAAAAGTTAAAGGTGAACTCATACAGTTGACTTTTTCCTGATAAAGTGAGAATTTGGACTTTTGTGTAGAATCAAGATCTTCTCCTAAAATGAGTGATGTAAATGGATTATATTGAGGTAGTAGAGGTTCTTGAATCATGTCTTGAGTCTTGAATCCATGCCCTGATTAAAAGTCAACTATCTTGGTGAATTAGGTCAAAAACCCTAATTGTCGACCATATGAAAATAATGACTGTAGACTTTGAATTGAGGTGTAATGTCTAGTGGATCTTGTCATATGAGTTATTTGAAGATGATTGATGTCTTTGAATGATCCCCTGGGGCTTTTTAGGGTTTCCCAAAGGTGATCCTTGATTTTAGTCCTTGATAGGCTAAAAAACCCTAGTCTGGTCACCTGAGTAAACCTGTACTCAGATGACTGGGACTCTAATCAATCATAGGTGAAATAATGAAGCTCTTGAGTCTTATGATTGGATTAGAGACTAATCCTTCTATTGATTGATCCTTTGCCTAAGTTTTCTTGTCTTTGAACACCCTTGTTTGAATGCCAGACTGCTCTGGGTACTTGCTTTGACTTGATGAAAATCCTGAAGATATGTCATCTCAGGGGTGGTCAAAAATTAGGGTATGACAGATGCCCCTATTTAAGTTTCTTTTATCTGGAGGGAGAGAGATTGATATCTCGATCTCTCCTGCGTAAAAGAGACTTAAATATCGAGGAATGCCTGAATTTTGGGCGCTCCTGAGATGTTGTAATTGATAAAATCTTTGCGTGACTTGATCCCGTTGTCGCACTTGGCGGGGGATGAGGAGACAAACTCCTGTAGAAATACTTGATGTGGATTCTGGCGAATGGATGGTAGTGTAGAATGCGCAATCCATCTTCTTTAACTAAGTGTTGATACTTAGAAAAAGGTAAACAACCCCCCCTTGTTTCGGATGTCCATATCTCGAAACTGGTCTTAGTTGCGTTTGGACAATATCTCAGATAAAGAGAAAATTTCAAAAGATTTGTTTCCTCATCAAACTTCTCATCAGCACTTGGAGATGAGATACCATTTGACGGTAATAAAGAAACTTCAAAGGTTTGTTCCCTCATCAAACTTCTTACCAGCACTTGGAGGTAAGATACCATCTGATGGTAAATAAAGAAACTTCAAGGGTTTGTTTCCTCATCAAACTTCTTACTAGCACTTGGAGGTAAGATACCATCTGATGGTAAATAAAGAAATTTCAAGGGTTTGTTTCCTCATCAAACTTCTTACCAGCACTAGGAGGTAAGATACCATTTGATGGTAATAAAGAAACTTCAAAGGTTTGTTTCCTCATCAAACTTCTTACCAGCACTTGGAGGTAAGATACCATTTGATGGTAAATAAAGAAACTTTAAGGGTTTGTTTCCTCATCAAACTTCTTACCAGCACTTGGAGGTAAGATACCATTTGATGGTAAATAAAGAAACTTTAAGGGTTTGTTTCCTCATCAAACTTCTTACCAGCACTTGGAGGTAAGATACCATTTGATGGTAAATAAAGAAACTTCACCATCTTCCCTTTTGACTTGACGTCTTTGAAGGATCGTCATATGGTCCCGCGCTCTTTTGAGGGGCTAATGACTTTGCTTGAAGGTGGACGAACTGTTTTCGGGGTGAAAACCAACATTCGTCGACTGATGCCGGGGAATCAACAAACTGTTCTCCTAAGAGGAAAACTGCCATTCATCGACTCTGTGGGGAACTAAACATCCCAGAAACAGACAAATTGTTTGAAGAAACTGCCATTTGTCGATCTCTTAAGTATTTAACAGACAAACCGTCTTTCCTTGGGGAAAGACTGCCATTTGCCAATTGCTAGGGGAACAAACTGTCTTCTACTAGGAGACTGCCATTTGCCCACCCTGTCGTGAAAGAAAGTGAGCAAACTGTCTTCTGCTGAAAGAGACTGCCATTTGCTGACTTTGTTGAGGAATCTTTGAGCGAAACGAACTGTCTTCATGAAGAAAGCTGCCATTCGTTACTTCTGCTCGAAAAAGTAAGTGAACTGTCTTTTGCTGAAAGAGACTACTATTCACTGACTTTGCTGGGGAATCTGAACTATCTTCTGGACAAAGACTATCATTCACTGACTCCGCTGGGGAATCTGAACTATCTTCTGGACGAAGACTACCATTCACTAACTCCGCTGGAGAATCATTTGTCGATCTGCTGGGAGATTCTCTTTGACGAAAAGTGGCATCTCTTGGCCCTACTGGGGAAATACCAGATTGTTTTCCAGGAGGAAAAACTACCACTTGTCAATTATGTCGAGGAATCCATACTCCTCGGAGAAGAGAAATCGCTCATCGGCCTTGTGGGGAATTCCAAAATGCGAAACAGATTATCTTATCTGAAGAAAACTGTCGAATGTCGCTCTGCGGGAGAATCTCGGCTGAGGAATTCCAAAAGTGAAAAAACTATCTCTTTGAGGGAGACTACCATTTGTTGACTTGCTTGGGGAGATCCTTGTGTATGAACTGTCGTCTTGAAGGAAAAAGTTTCTCCAGAACTTGCAGGGGAAACTTGAGTCCATGCCTTAATGACTTGGGCATTCACATGATCAAAGCCTGACTCGACTATGCAGTTATGATGTAATGTATGCATGAATATTATGACAATGATAAAATGTAAAGTGAATGTGAATAAAATTGTCGCGGATGTAAAATCCTATGATGCGACTTGAATTCTTGTTGATCAGAAGATGTCCTCTTCTTGTAGTTCGAACTCTGTTGGGAATACCTGGTTATCAGTTGTCCGCTGTCCAAAGTGAGTAATATGAATTGAAGTAAAGATCCATCATCGGGAGATGTTCGCAAAGCGACCTCATGGGGAAATTTTAATTCCCGGAGTCTCAACCGTTCTCGGAGCAACTGTTTGCATTCTTCCTATTGTTTGTAAACCTCCGAAAGAAATTTCACCTTTATTTTTGCAAGTAAATTCATTTTATTTTATGAAAACATTTGTTTCAAGAAAATGACTGTTTAAATTTAAAATGCATTTTAAGAAACTGAAAAAGACTAGATTGCAAAGGAAAAGCACAAGGCTCAAATTATTATATATGGAATGGTAATCAGCGAAATGCTTGATTCCATGGAGTATTTACAAAGTTGGAAATTGGTAATTTTCGGGAAAAGGGCTGCGATGAAACGTGACGATCGTTATCTTTCCCTTCCACTCCGGGTTGCGCTGTATTCGTGCTTCGTAGAAGATGACCTACTGCTGATGAATACTCCGCTATGGATTTTGAATGATCAAGTTTATCCTGAACACAGTTACTTGCCATATATCCCTAACTTTTGCGTAAACTACCCCTTTCGGTTTTTAAGTCTACCGGGATTGATTATTATTTTTGTATGTCTCTAACTTTTGCCTGAATCGCCCTTTCGGGTTTTCGACTCACCGAGACGCTCTTTTTTGCCTAAGTCACTCTTTGCGAGTTTTCAACTTAGCGAGCTGTTCTTTTAATTATTTAGGCGATGTATTTCTTGACTGCGTCGACGTTCACAGGACGGGTGAATTCTTCTCCATCCATAGTCGTGAGTATTAAGGCTCCTCCTGAGAAAGCTCTCTTGACCACGTAGGGGCCGTCATAATTGGGAGTCCATTTCCCTCTCGAATCTGTGAGAAAAGATTGAATCTTTTTGAGTACAAGGTCGCCTTCTTTGATTGTGCGAGGTCGAAACTTTTTGTCGAAAGCTTTCTTCATTCTTTGTTGATATAGCTGTCCGTGGCATAAAGCTGTCATGCGCTTTTCTTCGATTAAGTTCAATTCATCGAATCTGCTTTGACACCACTCGGCTTCTGTTAATTTTGCCTCCATCAAGACTCTCATTGATGGGATTTCAACCTCTATAGGTAGGACTGCCTCCATGCCATATACAAGGGAGAACGGAGTTGCTCCAGTCGACGTACGTACTGATGTACGGTAACCATGAAGAGCATACGGGAGCATTTCATGCCAATCTTTGTAAGTAATGACCATCTTCTGAATGATTTTCTTGATTATTTTGTTAGCTGCTTCTACATCTCCATTCATCTTCGGTCTGTAAGGAGATGAGTTGTGATGTTCAATCTTGAATTCTTCACAAAGCTCCTTCATCATTTTGTTATTCAAATTTGACCCATTGTCAGTGATTATCCTGCTAGGAATGCCGTAGCGACAGATGATGTGATTTTTGATAAACCTGACGACAACTTGTCTTGTAACGTTTGCATATGAAGCTGCCTCAACCCATTTGGTGAAATAGTCTATAGCTACCAAGATGAAGCGATGTCCGTTGGACGCTTTTGGCTCGATCATTCCAATCATGTCAATTCCCCACATGGAGAAAGGCCAAGGGGAAGAGAGTATGTTGAGAAGAGATGGTGGCACATGAATTCTATCGGTGTAGATCTGACATTTGTGACACCTCTTTGCATACCGGTAGCAATCTGACTCCATTGTCAGCCAATAATATCCTGCTCTCAGTATTTTCCTTGTCATGGTATGTCCATTGGTGTGAGTACCAACGGAACCTTCGTGTATTTCTCTCATAAGTACTTCTGCTTCTTTTCTGTCAACGCATCTGAGCAGAACCATGTCGAAGTTTCTTTTGTACAGAACATCTTCATTCAGGAAGAACCTACAAGCTAACCTTCTCAAAGTCTTTGAATCTTTCTTTGACGCCCCAAGAGGGTAATCTTGCATTTGAAGAAAGTTCTTGATGTCGTGATACCACGGTTTGTCGTCGATGATTGTTTCTGCTGTGAAAACATGAGCGGGCCTATCCAGGCGCATAACATTGATCCGAGGAATGTCATTCCAATGATTTATCCTAATCATGGAAGAGAGTGTGGCTAATGCATCAGCCAGGTTGTTTTCTTCACGAGGAATGTGATGAAAATCTACCCTGTCGAAGAATGGTAACAATCTTCTCGCGTAGTCTTTGTAAGGAATTAGCCCTGGTTGGCGTGTTTCCCATTCTCCTTTGATTTGATTGATGACCAAAGCAGAATCTCCGTATACATCTAAGTGTTTGATTCTTAGATCCATGGCTTCTTCGAGACCCATGATGCAAGCTTCATATTCGGCCTCATTGTTTGTACACTTGAAAGTTAATCTGGTAGTAAATGGAATATGGGTACCCTGAGGTGTAACAATGATTGCCCCAATTCCTTGTCCATAAGCATTGACAGCTCCGTCAAAGATTAAGCCCCACTGGGATCCTATCTCAGGTCCTTCGTCTGGTAGTGGCTCGTCGCAATCTTTCATCTTGAGGTACATGACGTCCTCGTCCGGAAAGTCAAAACTGGTTGATTCATGACCATTGAGTGGATGGTGAGCCAGGTGCTCAGCTAGAATGCTTCCTTTCACGGCTTTCTGTGCGTGATACTCAATGTCATATTCTGATAACAACATCTGCCAACGGGCAATTCTCCCGGTTAAAGCAGGCTTCTCAAAGATGTACTTGATTGGAGCCATATGAGAGATCAAACAAGTAGTATGTCGAATCATGTACTGGCGGAGACGCTTGGCAGCCCAGGCCAAAGCACAACACGTCTTCTCGAGCATGGAGTAGCGAGATTCACAGTCAGTGAACTTCTTGCTCAGGTAGTAAATGGCATGCTCTTTTCTTCTCGTCTCGTCTTGCTGTCCAAGGACACAACCCATGGAGTCTTCTAAGACGGTTAAGTACATTATCAAAGGTCTTCCTTCCACTGGAGGAGACAAGATGGGTGGTTCGAGCAGATATTCCTTAATGCTGTCGAACGCTTTCTGACAATCGTCTGTCTAGATGCAACTTTGATTTTTCCGTAGAAGTTTGAAAATAGGAGCGCAAGTTGCAGTCATGAGATATATGAATCTCGAGATGTAATTCAGATGTCCAAGAAATCCTCTAACTTGTTTCTCGGTTCTGGGTGAAGGCATTTCTTGAATTGCCTTGACTTTGTCTGAATCTACTTCAATTCCTCGTTTGCTGACGATGAAACCAAGGAGTTTTCCTGAGTAGACACCAAAGGTACACTTGTTGGGGTTCAGGCGAAGCTGAAACTTCCGTAAGCGTTGAAATAACTTTGTCAGATTTTGTATGTGATCTTCTTCATTTTCTGATTTGGCAATCATGTCATCCACATAAACTTCCACCTCCTTATGCATCATGTCGTGGAAAAGCGTAGTCATGGCCCTTTGATAAGTTGCCCCTGCGTTCTTTAGTCCAAAAGGCACAACACAATAGCAGAACGTGCCCCAGGGGGTGATGAAAGCTGTTTTCTCCATGTCTTCAGGTGCCATTTTGATTTGGTTGTATCCTGAAAATCCGTCCATGAATGAGAAAACTTTGGATTTTGTTGTACTGTCTACCAACATATCAATATGTGGTAAAGGAAAATCATCCTTAGGGCTAGCTTTGTTCAAATCTCTGTAGTCGACGCAGATGTGGACTTTTCCGTCTTTCTTAGGAACGGGAAGAATGTTAGCTAACCACTAAGGGTATTCTGAAGTGACGAGGAAACCTGCGTTGATCTGCTTTTGAACTTCCTCTTTGATTTTCATGGCCATCTCCGGATGAGTTCTTCTCAATTTTTGCTTAACCGGAGGGCATTCTGCTTTTAACGGCAAGTGATGCTCCACTATACTGGTATCCAACCCTGGCATATCTTGATAAGACCAAGCGAAGACATCTGAGAATTCTTTGAGCAGCTGTATCAAACTCTCTCTGATCTCTGAACTAAGCGAAGCTCCAATCTTAACCTCCCTTCTGTTTCCATCGGAACCAAGGTTAATGATCTCTAGAGGCTCATTGTATGACTGAATGGCCTCTTCCTTTTGTTGAAGTAATCGTGAAATTTCCTTTGATATTTCTTCGTCTTCTTCTTCCTCTGCCTCGAATACAGGAAACTCAAAGCTTGGAGAAGTCATACGGTCGCACGTTTCAACGGGGTATTTTATGATTAATCTGCATATGTGTGATAAATTTTATTTAGACAACGAGGGAAGACTCGGTGTATGCAGTTAATGGAATATTTGATTTTTTTAGGGTGTTTTTTAGGATTACCAATTTCCGAAAAAAGAAAAGGAAAAACTAACGACGGAACAAAATGACATTTTTATTTATTGACAGTCATTTCTTGAAACAAAGACCGTATAAAACAAAACTCTATTGCTTTGGGCGAAGCAAAGAGGGACATTTTTCCTAAGAAATAGTAAAATGCAAAGCCCTATGAAACATCTCTTCACCCTGGGCTATGGTGAGAGGACAAAATAACGGTGAAAGTTCCTACTTAGGAGTGCGAACAACAGTTGTAACTTCAACAGCTGTCCAATAGTGGCGAACCCCATTGTGCAGTAGGTAATCTGGAACCTTAGGCTTAAGCTGGCCTATGGTAGGTCTTGATTTACCAACCACTGTCTTTGCAACACTCAGACGATCTTCTTCTAGTTCAGCAGACTGAGCGGTGTGAGCATACCCATTTCCAAGTGGAGTATGTCGAACTTTCTTTTGAGGAAACTTCCAATCTTCTGAATGGAGAGACTCGTTGTCGGAGACACTTTCGAGATCATCCTCTTCTGTATTTTGGTCTTGCTCTTCTCCCAAGATGGCATTGACTAGATATGTGAACTCTAGATCCGTAGCCTCGGAAGGTGACTTGGGTATATAATCCTCAATGATGATTTCACCAGTCGATGATGATGAATAGCAAGGGTTATACATCTCTTTTGGCTGAGAGAGGTACTCAAAATCACTGTTCCATCCAGTTGGAACAATATCTTTAAGAGAGATTCTTGAACTTTCAGGAGCGGAGTATTTCACCATGTAGTCGAATTTTCCGCTTGGTTCTCCTAATGTATCACAAGTTTCTTCGGGGATAGGAGGAACTTCTTCTGATGAATCATGACTTCTGGTGGTGAAGCTGTTTGTAGCTTCATCACTGCTTGGTCGAGTCTTACTTTCAGATCCCTTAGTCGGATAACAACAAAGTGGTTCAGACTCTGATAAGGATATGTATCTTGCTTTGTTAAGATATGATAGCCATTCCTCTTCATCGGTGTTTTCCATACCGATGGTATTGACTGCTTGTTGAACAGGTTGAAGAAAACCTCCGCTGCGGAAAGTTTCTTGAATTGGAAGAACTACCTCAATTCCTGGAATAGTCTTTGATGATGTTGGAAAGAATCCAACTCCTGTTATGTTCTTGTTGTTGGTAGGAATATTAATGTGCCCCCAACCACTAGTAGTGCCATCCTTTACAACTTGGATTGCATCTCTGTAGGAAGAAATAGATGCTGCTTTCTCCTTTCCTTTGTCCAAGGAAAGTGCTTGGAATTTAGTTCCAACAACTTCTTTTGGTTCTATGTCGGAGAATGATGACAGGTTGCTGACGATCAGAGCTCGTTCTCCACATACGGTTACCAATTTTTCATTTCTTATGAACTTCAGTTTCTGATGAAGTATTGAAGTAATTGCCCCAGCCTCATGAATCCATGGGCGACCTAGCAAACAACTGTATTATGCTGGAATATCCATAACTTGGAAAGTGATTTTGAACGTCTGAGGTTCAATAGTTATGGGAAGATCTACCTCTCCAAAAACTGACTTTCTTGATCCATCAAATGCTTTGACGATGACATGACTTTTTCTGAGAGGGTAATCTTCGAAAGATAATCTTGACAATGTTGATTTAGGCATGACGTTGAGAGAGGATCCGTTGTATATTAGGACTCCCGTGAGTGTATCACCCATACAGCCAACTAAGATGTGAAGTGGAAGATTGTGGTCCACTCCTTCTTCAGGAAGATCTTCATCATAGAAACTTAGGTTAGTTCCGGCGGAAATGTTGGCAACGATGTTTCTGAACTGGCTTATAGTAACACTTGGTTATACAAAAGCTTGTTCCAAAACTTTCTGTAGAGCTTCCCTATCAGCTTCAGAACTCAATAGCAGGGAAAGAACAGAAATCCTAGACGGAGTATGTAGTAATTGATCTACAATGTTGTATTCACTCCTCTGGATTAACTTCAAGATCTCATCCTTTTCTTTTGCTTGAACAGCATTGGTCGGATGATTGTCTTGCCTATGTGGTACTTCCTCCGAAGGTTTCTCCATATTTTCTGTTGTTCTGTTGAAGACTCGTCCACTTCTGGTGACTCGACTGACATCAGCAATGTTGACAACAGACGGTAATGGTATTTCCTTACCATTTTCAATGAATGTAGCATTGTACTTGTATGGTATAGCCTTGCTGGACTCATACGGTACAGGACCTGGTAAGTAGATGACTAGCGGAGCAACTGCCGTCTTCCTGCTATCATACTTAACTTGCATTGGTTCAACTTGATTAATTTGAGGAGATACGGTAAATACTTCGTCATCTTCTTTGTTGGCAAGGACAGTAATGGTATTGTCATCCATCAGCTTTTGAATGTCGTTGCGAACACGCAAACATCCTTGTGAATTTCTTCGACAAATTCTGCATCTACTGTAAGCATGGAAATCTGTTCCAAAGTAGGCAAGTCCATTTAAAGTTTTATGGAACCTGACTACCGATCCTTCAAGATCTTCAACTTTGTAGATTTTGTATTCTCCTGGACATCCTTGAACCATGTTGATGTCATGTTCAGTCCTGATTCGGATATGTTGAATCCATCCTAAGTCCATTTGTTCTTGTAATGCAGCTTGAACTACGGCACATCCTTGATTATTCTTTGGACAAATATCGCATGTGAAGTAGTTGTGAGGTGGTACATGGCCGTACCCAGCTTGTTTAGCGTGCATCTTAACAAGATTTTCCCCTATCTGACGAATGTCGTAGATTTGAATGACGTTAGGGTGTTGATCTATCAGATTTACTGAAGCTTCTTTATGCTGCGGCAAAGGATTTGCGTGGACGTTTGGATTAGTATCTTTGAAGGATAGCATTCCGCTCTTCACTAATCGTTGGACGTCAATCTTGAAAGGGAAACAGTTCTCAATATTGTGACCTGGTGCCCCCTGATGATAGGGACAAGATTGGTCAGCCTTATACCATGGTGAGGAACTGTTTGTAGGATTCGGAGGACTCCTTGTCTGAATGAGTCCTTTTGCCAGTAATGTTGGAAACAATTCCGCATACGGCATTGGTACTGGGTCAAAGGTAGGATACCTTGGAGCCCGATTGTTGTAATTTGGAGGTCGAACCTGCTGCTGAGGTTGTTGCGACCTTTGTTGAATTTGTTGTTGCGAAACCTGAGGTTGATAAGCTGGCGCTGAATTAACAACCGGAGTTATTGCTGCAACTTGAGGTTGGAATTTCTTCTTGATTTTGTGCAAGACATTTCTGACATATTGATCCTTTTTCTTCTGGAAAGAACTTCCATACTTCCTTGGACCAATAGAAGATTCTGGTTCTTTGTTCAGGCGTCCTTCCCGAACTGCTTCTTCTAAACGTACACTCATGTTTACCATCTCGGTAAAGTCACTTGGTGCACTTGCAACCATTCGTCCGTAGTAAAATGGACTCAAAGTTTTGAGATAGATTTTTGTCATTTCTTTCTCTTTAAGTGGTGGACAAATTTGAGCAGCAACTTCACGCCATCTTTGAGCGTATTCCTTGAAGCTTTCTCTATCCTTTTGAGTCATGGCCCGGAGTTGATCTCTGTCGGGAGCCATATCCAGATTGTACTTATACTGTTTGACGAAGGCCTCTCCGAGGTCTCGAAAAGTACAAATCTCCGAACTGTCCAAGTTCATGTACCATTTGAGTGCAGCACCAGTCAAGCTGTCTTGAAAATAATGAATGAGTAATTGTTGATTATCAGTCTGAGTTGACATTCTTCGAGCGTACATCACAAGATGACTTTGTGGGCATGAATTCCCTTTGTACTTCTCGAAATCTGGTACTTTGAATTTGTGAGGAATCTTAACATTTGGAACCAGACAGAGGTCTGCAGCATTCTTTCCAAATAGATCTTGTCCTCGAAGAGTCTTGAGTTCCTTCTGCATTTGCAGAAACTGTTCCTGGAACTCGTCCAATCTTTCATACACGCCAGCGTCCTCACTGGGAGCGTGATGATATACTTGTCTGCCCTGTGGAGGAAAAGTATGCATAATAGGCTGTGGAGAAGCCATGACAGCAGATCTTGGAATCTCAGCATTCTGTTGTGTGAAACCCATTGCCGTTGCTCTTGGAACTTCAATTTCCAGAGGTTTATAACCCTCCGGTGGATGCATATCCATGGTGACTTTTGGAGCTTCAGAAACTGGGGGTATGTACCCTTCTGGAATAAAGTTATACGGCATGCCCCAAGGTCGGTTGGGTGGCATGGCATACTGAGGAATAGGAGTAGAAACAATCTCGGAAACCACAGTCCTTTGTGGTTCTTCTGGCGTTGATCGATTTTGTGCAACTACCAGGGCTTCTACCATGCTATTGAGCCTTTCAACAGTACCTTTGAGAGTATTAATCTCTTCTCTGAGTTCTCCATTCTCTTGCTCAAAGTCATCCATTCTTTTCTTGCGACTTGAACGAGTGTTGTATGGATGAGACAGCTTGAAAGTCTTGGTTCACCTCCTTCTCCTCCTCTCTTTCTGGAGAAAGGAAAGTGAATATTAGATCCGCGACAATTCTCGTGTCAGTGCGTACGACTAAAGCGATGCATGATATGCAATTAAGTTAATATTTATCAAGGAAACACCATAATTACGTTATGAAACATCAAACTTTTATTAATTAAGCGAAAACGCCGTTTTTTACACACTTTGAAAAAGAAATACAGAGAAACTGAGAGAAAGGACTCTAAAATTTTGACGAAGAGCCGACTTCATGTTCTAACATTTTCTTCTGTTTCTTGAGCTGAGCATTCTCTGACGTGAGCTGATCAATAATCCAGGAAGCAGGAGGGATATGATGAGAAAGTGACGTTTGTGACACTTGTCGATCGAGAACTTCAAGTAACTCATCCTTCCTTCTTAGGATGTTTTGAATCTCAACATTTTCCGTGTTAACGATTCGATACTTGTTCCTCCAAGCATTCCATTCTTTGCATACCTTGTTTAATGCCGTTTGCAGTTTTTCAACATCGGTGGAGAAAAGGTAAATTGGTTCCTTAGGGGAATAGGTTCTTGATGTTGATATGGCATCCTGAGCTTGAATGCCCTGACGCGTACCCATTGAAGGTAAGGATCTAGGGAGATGCAAAGATGTTTTCCTAACAATCTTCTCCCTTTGCTGTGAACAAGACGCCAAGCTTGGACAATTTCCTTCTTCAGCAAGTTACCATGATCGTCGATGTTCTTGAAGAACAGACCCTCCAATTGGATGTTACTTGGTATATTTTTCATGGGATAGCCGTATTGTCGACGGGCTAAAGCTGGATTGTAACTGATTCCTCCCTTAGTTCCAATAAGGGGTATGTTGGGAAAACTTCCGCAACTAAAGATGATCTTGGTTTCGTCGTTGTCAGGACTACACCAATCAATGTATGTATGAGTGAGAGACATGATTTTCTGTGACCAGTAAAGGCCATCCCTCATATTCCAGAAAGTGATGGACTTTGGCAGGTGCGAAATGAACCATTCGTATAACAACGGTACGCATCATGTGATTATTCCTCCTCGCTGCAGGTTTCTTGAATGCACAGAGTGATAAGCATCCGCAAGCAAGGTTGGAACTGGATTTCCAATTAAGAAGATCTTAATTGCGTTGATGTCGACGAAATCATTAACGTTAGGGAACAAAAACAATCCGTAGATAAGCAAAGCCAAGATTTCCTCAAAAGCGCTCATATCTTGGATGCTGACGAAGTACCGAGCTTGATCAAACAGGAATTTGGAAGGCAATCCTTGAATTCCTCCTCTACTCACCATATGAGTTCTGATGTCGACTACGTTCAAAGGAGTAGTTGCAGCGATGATAATGTCGTCAGGATTCTTTTCCAAACCGGAGTACGGATCTTGCGCGTACACGGGTATTCCAATCAGACGATAGTACTCCTCCAACGTAGGCATGAGCTGATAATCTGGAAAGGTGAAGCAGTGATACGTTGGATCGTAAAACTGTACCAAGGTGGGAAGGATCCCATCCACAATGTTGGTGTTGAGCAAAGGCAGAAGTTTTCAATACTTCTCCTTGAAAGCCTGGGGGTTGACCACCAGTTTTCCGAGCTTTCCCAGTTCCTCGACCTGGGGAATCTTGAAGGTGTATTTCCTAGCTCTCTTTCTTCCGTAATCCATGGTATAGATCCTTAAGTCCTTTCTCCGTTTCTCTCTTTCTCTGAAGTTTAAAACGTTCGTTATTTAGTTTCCTTGAAAAACGACTCGAAAAAGACTCTTTTGTTTTTAGTTGTTATTAATGAATGATGCATGAATGCATGAATGCACACACAAGAGTTTTAAACAAACATGGCGTTGAAGGGTATAGTGGTCATGAAGTCAAAACGCAAACCTCGCCCCAATGGTAAACTAAGGATAAGGATTTTTGTACCTGTAGAACGGCTTCTAGGGGTCTCAGAGTTTTTGCTCAACCTTAAAGATACGTTGATTGGTATCTATAAGAGAGTTTTCTCTGAGTGTAGTATCTGCGTGACAATTACTTTCGTAATCACCGCTCTACGTCCTAAAAAAAGGCTTTAAGTGGGGTTAATGTGTTTCTAGGTCCTCCTGGTACAAATCAGTGTCGGAATGCAGTGGCGCAGTTAATCACAACCAGCCAGGCAAATCCCAAGAGTAGATTTGGAAACCAAGATTAGAGGGCCTTCACCGGGAAGACATCCTCCATCCTATCTTATGTTGCACTCAAATCCGGGTATAGGATTTCTCACCACAAGGGGGAATCAAGCCCTTTCCCGATACAGAATAAACAAAATAAACAAATATATATGCAACAAACACATGATATGACACAGAGGTTAGGCAGGACCTCTCTTGTTTGAGGGGGAATTTGGCATCCCTAATTCCTCATTAGGGCTGGACCAGCAACAGGTCAACCATTGGTTTGGATGAAAAACCAAGGTTTTTAACACTTATATCCCCAGCAGAGTCGCCATTTTTACTGTGGTGTCGTTTTGTTTACCTCCCCGTTTCACTTGGGAGGACGGCACGCTAGACCCTTCACGCGAAATTTGGAAGGAGAATGCGCCCGTGGTGGGATGAATTTTATTTCAGTTCTTCCTACGATAAAATAAAATAAACTTAACCCTGAATTTGAAATTTGCGCGCCACCACCATTGTCATCTTCAACCTCTAGCTTTGAATTTTTGAAAATCTGAACTCTCTCAACTCTCAACCATTTGCAACGATGTAAACATGAAACTTGTTCTAAATTCACTCACGATTCTGAATATGTAACTAACATAAAATTATATTAACTACATCTAACTAATTTACTAAAAAACGTGAAGAACCCTAAAATTTGAAAATCAAATTAAATAACTATACTGAAAGATAAATGAATGATGATAGAGGATTTTCAATCCTCTGATGATGCTGAACAAGATTGAATCGAGCTATATCATAAAGAGTGCTTAAATTAAAGAGGTGGAGTTCTGAAACTTACCTCTGAAAATGGAGGTCGTGAGGATGATAGAGAGCAACTGGGCTTGTATGAGTGATCCCAAAAGCTTCCTTGGGACTCAGTGATGCTAACTGAATGTTTATTGTAACCTCAATCCTCCTGAATTGTTCTATGGACCTCCCTCGATTTGAGCTTCAAGTGAACATGGAGAGTGATGATTCTTGAGTTACAGATGAGCTGCAGCCATCTGAACAGCTTCACCATCTCCTATGGAACGTGCCTGGATGCTTGGCTTTGTTGGAAACCTTCTAAATTGCTCTATGGACCTCCAACTGCAACAGCTCCAAAGTGAGAGCAACAATGGCGTTCCTCCACTTACAGAAGTGATCCAGGTGCTTGGATCACCTCAAATGATCTCCCTTGAGATGTTAGAATGCTTACTTTCCAAAGATAAGCTCTGGTTTGAAGAAAACGATTCTTCTTGCCAAAGAACTTTGAAAAACAATAAGCATGAGAAGAGAAAGAGAAAGCAAGGAATATGGTTGCTTTGGTGTGTTTTCTGAATGAGAAAGAGGCCTCTATTTATAGGCAATTGATGCTGAACAATTGGAGATAGTAAGCTTGCTTAATGAAGTCACTTTGGTTTCTTAGCCAAGAAGAAAATTTGCAAATATCTCTTATGCAATGATGAGAATTTTGATTCCATTTGATCAATCCCCTAGCCCTCGATTTTGCTTGATCTTAGGCGACAATTCTGAGACAGAAATGAGCTCTAATTGGTTGGTGAGAAGATTCCTTCGGTGATTCATCAATTTGCCATAAATTCACAAATGTAATCATTACATGTTCTTGTTTTTAGAATCTTCTTCAATTCTCATGTCATGGTAAAAATGAATGCATGGCATGTTTTCAGATGTGGTATGGGTCGTGTAGCATCCATAAGAGAGGTCATTTGCACAAAATTGCAAAGTTTCAAATTGTACATGACCTATAATTTCACTTCATGAGGCCAACTTTGAACAAGCATAACTCTTAGCTCAAAATGAATTTGGAGAAGGTTGAACACAATTTGGAAATCCCTAAACATCTACTTCAAATCATTAGTTTGGAGTTTCTTCAGAATCTTTTGGCAAATTTGTTAAAAATGAGGCCAAAGTTGGAAGAAAACTAGGTTAAAACACTTAGAAAATTTTCTAAGTGTTTATGACCTAAAACTTCAAAATTTCCAAAACTCTTAAATGATTGATCTTTTGAAAAAAGTTGCATTGTAAGATGTTATTTTATTTTGCAAGATCTACAACTTTCATGTTGGAAGTTTTTTGAGTTGTGTAGGTGAAATTTTGAGTTCCCACAATGCCCTCAAAAACCCTAATTCCCGACTTTTTGCTCTTTGAAGATTCTTTTTGAATTTCTTTGGTCAAATGAATTTAATATCCATATATTGATGATATTGATTCTGAAAGTAATGGTTTGACCAAAAATCTCAAAAGTCAAAGGTGAACTCATACAGTTGACTTTTTCCTGATAAAGTGAGAATTTGGACTTTTGTGTAGAATCAAGATCTTCTCCTCAAATGAGTGATGTAAATGGATTATATTGAGGTAGTAGAGGTTCTTGAATCATGTCTTGAGTCTTGAATCCATGCCCTGATTAAAAGTCAACTATCTTGGTGAATTAGGTCAAAAACCCTAATTGTCGACCATATGAAAATAATGACTGTAGACTTTGAATTGAGGTGTAATGTCTAGTGGATCTTGTCATATGAGTTATTTGAAGATGATTGATGTCTTTGAATGATCCCCTGGGGCTTTTTAGGGTTTCCCAAACGTGATCCCTGATTTTAGTCCTTGATAGTCTAAAAAACCCTAGTCTGGTGACCTGAGTAAACCTGTACTCAGATGACTGGGTGTCTAATCAATCATAGGTGAAATAATGAAGCTCTTGAGTCTTATGATTGTATTAGAGACTAATCCTTCTATTGATTGATCCTTTGCCTAAGTTTTCTTGTCTTTGAACACCCTTGTTTGAATGCCAGACTGCTCTAGGTACTTGCTTTGACTTGATGAAAATCCTGAAGATATGTCATCTCAGGGGGGGTCAAAAATTAGGGTATGACAGTGCCAATGATGTTAAATCCTTTTGGTCTAGGAACCAAGTCCCATACATCATTCCTTGTAAACTGATTGAGTTCTTCTTGCATGGCAATTATCCAGTCTAGATCTTCTAGAGCTTGATCAACAGAAGTTGGCTCGATCAAAGAAACAAGACCTAATTGACATTCTGCATTGTTCTTAAGGAATGCCGTTGTTCTGATGGGATCGTCTTTCTTTCCAAGGATCACATCTTCTGAATGAGCTGAAGCAAGTCTAGGTGATCTTCTGATTGTTGGCTCTTCAGAAATCTCGAGATTCTCTAAAGATGCAGCAACTTGATCTTCTGATCCATTGCTTCTGAGACTGCCAGCTTCTGGAGCATTGCTTCTTGGTTCTACTGCTTCTAAGATATCAATATCAAAATCTGCAAAATTCTCAAACTGCTTTGGCTTTTCAAGACCAAGCTTATCATCAAACCTAATATTGAATGATTCTTCTACAATCAATGTTTCAGTATTGTATACTCTGTAGCCTTTAGAGCGTTCAGAATATCCAAGAAGGAAACACTTTTGTGCCTTAGAATCAAACTTACCAAGATGATCTTTAGTGTTCAGAATAAAACAGACACATCCAAAAGGATGAAAATATGAAATGTTGGGCTTTCTGTTCTTCCACAATTCATGAGGAGTCTTATTTAGAATAGGTCTTATAGAGATTCTATTATGAATATAACATGCAGTGTTTATTGCTTCTGCCCAGAAGTGCTTAGCCATATTGGTTTCGTTGATCATGGTTCTGGCCATTTCTTGTAGAGTCCTATTCTTTCGTTCTACAACTCCATTTTGTTGTGGAGTTCTAGGACAAGAGAAATCATGGGCAATACCATTTTCTTTGAAGAACTTCTCAAAGAATTTGTTCTCAAATTCACCACCATGATCACTTCTGACCTTTATGATTTTACACTCCTTCTCAATTTGGATCTGAGTGCAGAATTCAAAGAACACTAAATGAGACTCATCCTTGTGTTTCAAGAACTTTACCCATGTCCAGCGGCTATAATCATCAACGATGACTAATCCATATTTCTTCCCTCTGACAGATGTTGTTTTGACTGGGCCAAACAGATCAATGTGCAAGAGTTCTAACGGCCTTTAGGTAGAAACAACATTCTTAGACTTGAATGAAGGTCTGGAGAACTTGCCCTTCTGACATGCTTCACAAAGAGCATCTGATTTGTATTTCAGATCTGGGAGTCCTCTGACCAGATTTAGTTTGTTAATCTGAGAAATCTTTCTCAAACTAGCATGACCTAATCTTCTGTGCCAGACCCATTGCTCTTCAGAAAGATCAATCTTATAACTATTGTTCTTCCTCTTGCCTGTAAATAGGATTGAGCCATCCTTCTGACTTACAGCCTTACAAGACTTTTGATTGAAGATTATATCATAACCATTGTCACTTAATTGACTTATGGACAATAAGTTATGCGTTAATCCTTCTACAAGAAGTACATTAGTTATGGAAGGAGAGTTACCAAGACTTATGGTTCCAGAGCCAATGATTTTGCCCTTCTAATCTCCTCAAAACTTGACTTCTCCACCTGGTTTAAGCACCAGGTCTTGGAATGTAGACCTTCTTCCCGTCATGTGTCGCGAGCACCTAGAGTCCAGGTACCATGACATTTTGCTTTTTGTCCTCTTTGCCGCCAAGGATATCTGCAACAGAAATTATCTTCTCCTTAGGTACCCACAATTTCTTGGGTCCTTTCTTGTTAGTTCTCCTGAAGTTCTGATTGAACTTGGGTTTAGCAAAATAATTAACAGGAGGAACAGCATGATATTCTTTAGGTTTGTCAGCATGATATTTCTTAGGATGTGTCACATGCTTCTTGGTGTGAACAGTGTTAAACTTCTGTGCATGTGAAGTGAGCCTGATATCATGAGCATGGCCATATTTGAACTGATCATACAATGGCTTGTATGTGATCTTCAGATCATCAACTTGTTCAAATTTATGTGAGGTATCACCCTCATAGCCAAAACCAAACCTTCTATTTCCAGAAACACCATATATCATAGAAGCAAGATGACTTCTGCCAATACTTCTAGATAAGAACTTTTTGAAGCTCGAGTCATATTCTTTCAGAATATGATTCATGCTAGGAATGGGTTTTTTCTGTTTCAGAAGGAGATCCACTATCTTTGGATAGATTTAAAACTTTTTCCTTCAGTTCAGAATTTTCCAATTCCAGCTTCTTAGTTTCAAATTCAAACTGCTTTTTCAGCTTTTTGTATTTGATACTAAGATGAGCCTTGAGTTCCAGAAGTTCTGTTAAACTGGAAACTAACTCTTCTCTAGATAGTTCAGAAAATACCTCTTCAGAATCTGATTCTGATGTAGATTCTGATCCGTCATCCATTGTGGCCATTAGTGCTAGATTTGCTTGCTCATCTTCAGAGTCTGATTCTGATTCTGAATCATCCCATGTTGCCATAAGACCTTTCTTCTTATGAAACTTCTTCTTGGGATTCTCCTTCTGAAGTTTTGGACACTCGTTCTTGTAATGTCCAGGCTCATTGCACTCATAGCAGACAACCTTCTTCTTGTCAGATCTTCTGTCACCAGAAGATTCTCCTCGTTCAAATCTCTTTGAACTTCTGAAGCTTCTGAACTTCCTTTGCTTGCTCTTCCAGAGTTGGTTTACCCTTTTGGAGATCATGGACAGTTCATCTTCTTCTTCAGATTCTGATTCTTCAGGATCTTCTTCTTCAGCCTGAAAAGCGTTAGTGCATTTTTTAAAATTAGATTTTAATGCAACAGACTTACCTTTCTTCTGAGGTTCATTTGCGTCAAGTTCAATCTCATGACTCCTCAGGGCACTGATCAGCTCTTCCAAAGAAACTTCATTCAGATTCTTTGCAATCTTGAATGCAGTCACCATTGGGCCCCATCTTCTGGGCAAGCTTCTGATGATCTTCTTTACATGATCAGCCTTGATGTAGCCTTTGTCCAGAACTCTTAATCCAGCAGTTAGAGTTTGAAATCTTGAAAACATCTTCTCAATGTCTTCATCTTCCTCCATCTTGAAGGCTTCGTACTTCTGGATTAGTGCAAGAGCTTTGGTCTCCTTGACTTGAGCATTTCCTTCATGAGTCATTTTCAATGACTTATATATGTCATGGGCCGTTTCCCTGTTAGGTATCTTCTCATACTCAGCATGAGAGATAGCATTCAGCAAAACAGTCCTGCATTTGTGATGATTTTTGAAATCTTTCTTTTGATCATCAGTCATTTCGCTTCTCGTGAGCCTTACACCAGTAGCTTTAACAGGATGTTTGTAACCATCCAACAGAAGATCCCATAGATCAGCATCCTGTTTACGGTGATTTCCGGTAAACAACCGCTAGTCTTCCAAACTATAATAAATATGATTTGGTTACTTGCAGGATCGACTAGATTGATCCTAGGACACATAGTCAAGAAGATTGTTATCAATGTTTGTTCGAACCATATTCATTATTTGTCTTCTTCAATAAGCGTTGTTGGATTAACAGAACAAATAGTCTTGACAATCACTTTGTTACATATGAATGTGACTTCAACGAAGTGACATAACATAGAAAATTAAAAGGACAATTGAAACGTAAAGAATCTTAAACTGCAGAAATATAAAAGACTTTGAAAGTAAATAGCATGAAAGTAATTCGAAAGTAAATGACATTAAAGTAAAGATGCAGAAACGTAAATGGCAAGAAGTAAACGAAATGCAGTAATTCTGAAAGATATTTAAAAGCAAAGGATAATACACATGTATTAAAATGGTGGTGTCATACGTACATTTTCTCAGCGGACTCTTTCTCTTAACGCTTGATACTTGAGTAAATATGTGAGTGATTTGTAAAAAATGAACACACAGAATCCTATCATTAAGACTCCTATTTATACTAGTTTCAACCTTAACGGTCCTATACTAATCTGCTGCCACGTTTCTCATCAGAACTTCCAGCGAAGCCATCTGTTATTGAACGGTTACGAAACCGTCTTCGAATTTCAAATCTTCCCGCCTGAGTCCGTTTTCGCCGCGTGGCAGTGTATTAAGAACATTACGAAAACACGCTAAGTAGTAATACTTAAATACATATTCTATGAATTTTGTCTAAGTCCCGAAGACATATGCTTTCATTAATCTTTCAGCGTTCACTTATCTTCATCGAACTTAGAAGTCTTTATTTTTCGAAGCATGACCATCAGTAGCCATTCTTTTACTTTTTAAGGGATGGCCATCAGCAACCATCTTTCCTTCGATTCTCAACTCCTTCGAAGGACAAACAATATAAAACGAAATTTTCAGCTAACAAATTGCCCCCAATAAATGCCTGTTTCGAGAATCAACAGAAATAGGCGTTTCTTGTCATTATAAGATTTCGTTTTTATGATCCTTGAAAGTTCCAAGACTGCTGACTAGCGTCATAATCACTGATAACACTGTTTCCGAAACGTCTTGTCATTTTCAAAGATGTCTTCTCATAACTTACATTCCCACGTTTTAACCTTACTTCCTGATCATTACTCCTACATACTAGGAGTGAAGCTAACTCATTCGACCGCCGTTGGATTAAATCACCAGCCGCCACGTGTCTCTCGGGCTTTACCCAAAAGATTTAAAAAGGTTTCCGTTAAACCTTTAAATACTTGATCTTGTGTCTCTATACCGCCTTTCATTCATCTTTTTCACCAAAAAATTGAAACATCTTCACTCTTTTTAGAATCTTGTTCTTTTAATCAAAAATTTCTCCATGGCTTCATCTTCAAATGTTCTTCAACCCGCTTTGAAGCTCCAATCAACAACACGTTCTGGGGAACGAGAGTTCGTTCCAAACCCTAACACTGAAGAAATACGCGCTATTTATGCTTCCCAGGTAATCATTCCCTTTGAACTCTCTAGAAAAACTCTTGCCTTTATGGGTCCGTTACCGAGTGAAAGTATCCAATCTGTGAATAAATTTTTTCCTGCTTACTACAAGACTAGACCATTAGTTAGCAAAGTTAAGATAGATGAAGACGGTCGCTCTCCTTTAGGCAAATCTGCTAATATTGAGGAAACTTCAACCGCAACCCCTTTAGCTTTAACCAAAATTAGGTTAAACTATATGACCAATTCTGTAAAAGTGTTTAGGTCAATCCCTTTAGCCAAAGATCCTAACTTGTACTATGCCTGGCTAGAAAGGGTAGAGAAACAAAAAGGATCCTTCTGGAAAACATTAGGAATAGTCGATTTGATTCAACTGTCAAGAACGGGTTTAGAATACAACCAACCCATGTTAGTAGCAGCGGTTCATTTTTGGGATGCTTCTCACAACACCTTCCATCTCCCATGTGGAATGGTTACCCCCACGCTTTTCGACGTGGTCGCTATTACAGGACTTCGACCAACTGGTGAAACCTTCGATCCCAATGAAATGGATAATGACACTATTGGTTTTAACGATTCGCAAGTCACTTATACGGCATTCATCCAGAAGCATCATATTACCACTGAAGCGACAGTATCTGATGAAGAGCATATTGCTTTTCTAGCATTATGGCTTTCACGATGTGCCTTCTGTTCAAGGTCTATCCAAGTTGCGAAAAGGTACCTTTGCATGGCTAATCAATTGCATGCTGGGAAAAAGCTCAACCTCAGCCAACTACTTCTAGGGTCTCTTTATGAAAACCTTAGTGAAGTTGCAAACCTTACCAAGAATTTCAAATCTGGTAGTTTACTTTACGCTGGTCCTTTCTGGCTATTGCAACTATGGCTTAATGCTACATTCGAAACTCATCTTCCCTTTCGAGGAGATGTCAATGAGGAGGATAGCACAATCAAAAATCGAACTATAGAGGGGACCAGGTTAGCTTACCTAACTCCAAAAGAGGAAATGGGAAAGCTTCATGAACATTTCCTGGCGTATTCGATGATGTTTGCTCGGCGTGACCAGTTCGATCCTTCTATGGCCCCATTTGTGCACAGAACAATAGGTCCTGAATGGTTTACTCGAAAATTTCCACCAACATCTCAGGATCAACAAACTGAATCTATGGAAATTTGGGAAGCCTTTCTGACTCCAAGATTATTTTCCCACCGTCTTCGACCATCAAAGGGTCAATGTATCCTCATGTGTTATCAACCAAATTTGGTCTCGAGACAGTTTGGGCTAACTCATATAACACCCAAGTGCTTATATGAGAAAAGGAACCATATGTGTTTCCACACTTTGTATTTGACTGAAGAAGAATGTGAACAAAAAATCAACAAATACGTTGACGTCACCAATCTTTCTCCTATTCCTTTTGAACCTTCTTTTTACTCTACACCAGATTTTCATCAATGGTGGACAGAGTATTATAGCTCTCAAATTTTTGATGCTGATAGCCTTGCTCAGGAACTAACTGCAGCTTTCAATGATGTGCAGGAGAACTTCCAAAAAGGTACTTCCACTCATATTAAAGAAATCCAAGCTTTTCAAAAATTCTTTGAAACTATCTATAGGCTTGATGATCTTAGTCGGACCGTTCGTGAGGCTGCAGTTACTTTGCGCGAAAAGTTTTCCGCCAAACTAAATAAGTTGAAATTGCCCTCGTATGTTCGACCAGAACTACGTTATGAAGTGGCTTTCAAACTCAATCCTCCAAAATTCCCCCCACTACCAAGTGCTGATTTTGGTGTGGCTCTAAGCCCTCCTTTCCCAGACTGGTTCGTGTGTGGGAATGCTCTCAAAATTCTTCAAGAGAGTACCAAAAAATGCGCTGAACGAATGGTTCCGACTAAGCATACCTTGGATACTTTCAAAGGACATCTTCATATAGATCTTAAACATGTTCGTGTCCTGACTCCAATACCTGAAGGTCTGGATTAAGACAATCTTTTCGACTGACTTATTTTTTCTTTGTTGATATACTGATTTCAGTCTCAACTACAGCTGTTGCACGAAGGAGGAAGATTAAGGAAGCTTCTGCCCCAAAAGACTCTGGGACATCTAAAAGCAATAAACCAAGTGGGAGTGACTCCCTCGTCACTGATAGGAAGCCCACGGTACATACTTATCTCATACTCTCAATCTTGTACAATCTGTGATTAGGACTCATCTTTCTCATTTTCCACTTGCCAGAGTTCGAAACCCCCAACGGGTTCGAAGCGTAAAGCTTCTTCGACCACTGGCGAAGATAAATCCCCTCCTCAAACTAGACAAGGACAGAAGAAAAAACACAAAGCTGTTACCCCTTCAAGAAAAGGGAAAAAGGAAAGTCCTTCCAAAGCTGTTTCTCCTGGTGATAAAGCGTCCTCTGAAGAGTCTCCTTTGAAAGCTGCTAGTAATGCTTTCGTGGTGGAAAGCCATAATTCAAGTCCAGACAATATTCCACCCAAGGTATTTTGGGTTTGTCCCACATATTATCTTGTGATTTTAACTAAATAATTGTACTGACATTTTACCTTGTTATTGCAGGATGATGCTGGCACTGCTACTTCCGGTTTTAAAGACCCTGGCCTCACCATTGATGTTGACAAACTTTATGGTAATTGTCAAACTTTAACTTTCGTTAACTAAACTCCTCAAAAGTTTTATTTTTATGACTAACTTTGCTCTGTTTAACATAGGTACCTCTCAAAATCAAACTCGTGTTCTTTCGCCAGTCTTTGAAGACGTTAGGCCAATTGCTACCATATTGCCTAATGAACCAGTCGAAGAAAGCCACTCTACTGACGAATCCCCACCTACCCATCAAGGCAAAAATTTGGAAGAGAATCATCCATTCTCAGGCAGCGACAATGTGAACCAGCAATCACATGACAACGAAGATTCTGCGTCGGAGAAAGATGCTATGGAAGAGATTTCTCAACCTGACAAACTAGTTTCTCATGGAACTTCAACTCTTGACGCAAAAACCATTCCTGAGACGACTTCGACGCCTGCCCCTGCAAAGCTTACTCCTTCAGAGCTTGAACAACTTAAGCAAACTGATCCTCTCAGTTTCTTAAAGGCCATTATGAATGTGAATACTCCTTCGCCTCCGGAGCTTAATGTCTCACCAGCTGTAACTGCAGACTCTAATGACAAGGAAGATATTCCCAGTCTTCTTCGACAAATAAAAGAAAGATTCTTTGGGGTAAATCTTGTAGATGTTCTCAACCGGGACCCTATTAAGAGCCACAACTTAAATCAACTTCTAAAAAAAGTAGATTTGCTTCAAGTTTCCACAGAAGTTTCAGAGGTAATTGTTCTGCTGGGCTCTCTACTCGAGCAACTCCAAGCTAACATCCTTCGAAGGCAAAATGTCGAAAAAAAGCTATCTGAGACAAAGGCCTCTCATGACTCTTCATGGAATTCTGCTATGGACGCAACGAAACAAGGTGAGGCCCTCAAGCTCAAACAGTCAGAAAATCAGAAGGCCATTGATGATTATGAGAAGAAAATCGGCTCTTGGAAACAAGAAATCAAAGTACTCGAGGGAAAGATAAAGGAGGCTGAAAGTTGTCAAGCAGTCCTACAAAAGTCTAATCAACAAGACTTGCTCGAAGTGGTGCAGTCAGGAGTGAAACATTTCGAGACTGCACAAAAGTTAGTGCCAGAAATCGAAAGGTTGAAGAAACACCGGGCACTAATTGAACTTCGCATGTCTTCATGGGAGACTCAATATTTGAAGATCAAAAAGGATCTCCCTGAGGATTTCAACTAGATGTTTTCGATCTTGTTACTTATTGCACCTTTATTTTGTAATCGAGACCACTGTAGACATATAATATTTGTACGCTTGACTCCCATTTATCTCTATCATATTTGCCAGTGTTGATTTAGCAAATCTTTCAATTTCTTGTCAAGATATATCTTTAGATTTCCTACAGTGCTTTTATTAAATGCAACATGTAGAACCTGAACATCCTTCGCAGCACTCTTGCCTCTAGACTTGACGTTTCCACTTCTTCTAGCCATAATCATTATTAAAAAGTGACGTCACTTTCTCCAAAACGTCGGTTTTAAGACGTGCGTGCATCAGTTTAATTATTACTTCTCAACTTCCAAGGGCGGGAATCGGCGGAAGCCATAACTTCTTTCTTTGGAAAACCAACCGTAGTCCAATCACTCATTAAAAATTGAAACCCACCCTTCAGTATTCCCCTTCTATATAAAGGGTCCAATATCACCTTTATTTCTTCATTCATGCGTTTTCTCTCCCAACCAAACACAGAAAAAAGAAAAACACACAACTTCTCTTTCAGAACAACTTTCTTGTCTTGTAATGGCTGAACCCCTCTTTTTTAACGACATCAAAGCCCTCATCAGAGGCGAGTTCAGACTCTCTGAGGATGAACTTGTTTGCCATTTCATCACCATCGAAACCCTGTTTGTTAACCAGGAACTAAACTTCTACTTTGAGGAAGTCCTGGAGGGTGCTATTTACCCCAACATGGTGGCAGAATTCTGGATGAATGCGTCTTTACGCATAGATCCTGAAGGTAGGACCACCATTGATTCTGTAATTCGACACGCTCGTCTCAGCATTACTCCCACCACTATTGCCAATCTGATAAAATGCAATAACTCTGGTGAAACTTTTGATGACAACAGTTTCAGCATGACTACTCATCTCATGCTGAGAACTCTTATGGACAATGATCGCTTCAGTGCCAAAGTCATCAGGATCTGGCACTAGATGCTCGTGGGGAACTTCCAACCTCGGCGGATTGACGAAAACAACATCATGGTTGAAGACTTGGAGTTCATCCTCTGTGGTCTTCGAGGGAGGAAAATTAACATCCCTTTGATGATCTTCAAGGGACTTGTTAAAGCTGTCTCTGCCGGTGTTGACCGACGAGGGTGTGTGACTTGTCTTCCCTACGGGAGACTCCTTAGTTACATTTTTCTTAAGAAAGGCGTAGTGAGAAGGATGCGTGATTCTGGAGCCAGAGATATGTTCGAGGTTGAACCTTCTCCTGTGTTGTCTTTGGACAATTTAAACCAAAGGATTGACTAGCAAGTTTTTACCTTAGGTTTAATCTTTTTATATATATATGCCTTCCTTTCTTTTTGTAACCTCAGATCCTATTCTTTGGATCTTTTTGTAATGAATGTACTTCTACGCTTGAAATGAAAAGAATATTTTGGTGTCTTCTTTGATTTTTCTTTCCATAATTCTTTCTGATTGTGAAGCCATTTTGATCAATGTGAAGTATATTTTTGACACATGCCTGACCATTTTGGCTTTTCGTAGTACCCTGAGTATCTACGTCTTTGCAATCTTTACTTCATGCATGCTAGGTTTATATCTCTTCAAATATTTCCCGTTTACTCTCAAGATCCTATGATCTTCTGCTAATTCTTCAATTTCGTAAGCATTGTTCGAGAATACTTTTAAGATTCAAAAGGGTCCTTCCCAATGTGGGGACCATTTACCAAGTGCCTGATTCTTCCGATCTATAGGTAAAATAACTTTCCAGACTAAGTCATTATTAACAAAAGTTTTACCTTTCACCTTTTTATTATAAGCTCTGGACACTCTTTCCTTTTGCCTTTTTATCATTTCCAGTGCTCGAAGTCTGTCTTCGTCCAAATCTACTAACTCATTCATCATTAACTCCCAGTATACGTTGGGAGGAATGTCTGCTTGTCTTTGTATCCTTACTGATTGCAAACATATCTCAATTGGAAGTACTGCGTCATGTCCAAACGTCAACTGAAAAGGAGTTGTATTCGTAGCTTCTTTCGGAGATGTTCGACAAGCCCAAAGTGCTTGATCTAAAGTCTTATGCCAATTCTTGGGTCTCTTTCCTACATGCTTCTTGATAAGGCCAATTATTATTTTGTTTGCTGCTTCAACCTGTCCATTTGCTTGGGCGTAATAAGTTGTAGAAGTAAATAACTTGAAACCTATTTCTCTGGCAAAATCTTGCATTTTTCGTCCAGTAAAGACTGATCCCTGATCAATTGTTATACTTTCTGGGATTCCAAACCTATATATAATGTATTTCTGAATAAACTCAATCACCGCCTCTTGATCCACATTTGCCAGTGGTATTGATTCGACCCATTTTGTGAAATAGTCTATTCCTACCAAAATGTATCTTTGCCCTTTGGATGACTTGGGGTGAATTTCTCCAATCAAATCTAGTGCCCATCCCCTGAAAGGCCATGGTTTTACTATTGTACTTAGTTCATTTGCTGGAGCGTGTTGGATACCTGCATGTTCTTGGCACTCTTGGTACCCTTTCGCGAACTCTATGCAATCCTTTAGCATCGAAGGCCAATACATCCCATAACGAAACAAGAGCCATTTCATTTTGTGCCCTGCTTGATGTGCACCACATGCCCCACTATGTACGTTCGACAGAGCCAAGTATGCTTCTGCTTCTCCCAAGCATTTCAACAATACCTCTTCAGGATTTTTCTTGAACAATTCGTTTCCCATCAGAAAATAAGACAGGGCTCTATACTTGATTTTTCTGTCTGTATCCGTCGAAGGATTTTTCAGATAGTTAATAATTGGACTCCTCCAATCTGTGTCAGCCAATGAATCTATATTTAGTACCTCGAATTGTTCTTTATTGGCATAACCCAATTGTGAATCCTCCAGATCACTTGGCGAAAGTTTAGTAAACATTGCTCTTCCTCTTACTTCAATCAACTCTTCCAACTTTTCTTTTGAAACTTTATATCCCGAAGCTAATTGAGCCAAGTCGTTTGCTTCCTGGTTATTCACCCTTGGTACATGTTTTAATTCCACGTATTCGAATTTCTTGAGCAACCTATTTGCGATGATAAAATACATGATCAAATTCTCTTTGATGCACTTGTACTCCTTTGTCAATTGTTTGATGACCAATTCGGAGTCTCCTTTAATTTCGACTCTGGTTGCCCCCAATTCTAACAAAGCCTCAAGTCCAGCAATTAAAGCCTCGTATTCAGCTTCATTATTGGAGCATAATGGACCTTCGATTTTATACTTGAGCTTTGTTGGAATTCCATCAGGAGAAATTATCAACATTCCAATACCAGTTCCCTCTCTATGCGTTGAACCATCGAAATACAACTTCCAAGGTTTCAAATCTACACAATGCTGATGATTCTCAACCACCGCATGGTCGACAATGAAGTCTGACACAATCTGACCTTTCATTGCCTTGAGAGGCTGAAATATTAATGAATATTCAGTAAGGGCTAAAGCCCATTTGCCAATTCGACTATGTAGTATTGGCTTAGATAACATATGTTTAATAACATCACAATGAGATGAAACGTAAACATCAACTGGCTTTATATAATACTTAAGTTTGATACAGGAGAAATACAAACAAAGGCAGAGTTTTTCTATATCAGTATATCTAGTCTCTGCATCATTGAGTACTCTACTTAAGTAATAAATGGCTCTTTCGATGCCATTCTCATCCTCCTGGGCAAGCATGCTGCCTATTGTTTTATCTGATGCTGAAATATATAGGCGCATGTGCTTCTTCCCATTCGGGGAAGATAGAATTGGTGGACAAGTCAAGTATTGCTTTATCTGATCGAAAGCTTCTTGATGTTCAGCACGCCATTCGAATTTTCCTTGCTTAAGCCGAAGTAGAGGTGAGAAAGCTTGCGTGCGTCCACTTAAGTTAGAGATAAATCTTCTTAAGAAATTTATCTTACCCAACAATGATTGTAATTATTTCTTCGTGGAGGGAGACTTGGTCTCCATAATGGCTTTTGTCTTGTTTTGGTTGATTTCTATCCCTTTTTTGTGGACTACGAAACCCAAGAAATCACCTGCCTGCACAAAGAAAGCACATTTAAGGGGGTTCATCTTCAAGCCATATTTCCTCATTCTTTCGAATGATTGGCTCAGATGATCGAGATGACTCATACCCGAGGTAGATTTTACCACAATGTCATCTATATACACTTGCATGAATGTTTCTATGAAGTCGTGAAATATAGAATTCATTGCTCTTTGATAAGTTGCCCCTGCGTTTTTTAAACCAAAAGGCATCACAACCCATTCGTAAGTGCCTATTGCTCCTGGGCAACGAAATGCTGTCTTGGATACATCATCTTCTGCTATAAAAATTTGATTGTATCCCGAATATCCATCCAACATGCTCAAATACTCAAAACCTGCGGCTGAGTCTACTAGCATTTCTGCTATAGGCATGGGATACTCGTCTTTCGGAGTAGCTGCATTAAGGTCACGAAAGTCTATGCATACTCTTAATGAGCCATTCTTTTTAATTACAGGTACTATATTAGCAGTCCACTCCACATACCTTGTAGTACGGATAAATTTGCACCGTAAGAGTCTTTCGACCTCTGCTTTAATCTTCGAGTGAATCTCTGGCGCGAATCTTCTGGGAGTTTGCTTTATTGGCTTCTTCCCTTCTTTTATTGGTAACTTCAATTCGACTAAGTCTCTTTCGAGACCAGGCATCTCATCATAATCCCAAGCAAAACAATCTCTATTGTCTTTCAACATTTTGATGACCGTTGCTTTCAATTCTGGTTCTAGTTTCGCGCTGATATATGTTATTCTATTTTGATCATTGTCTCCCAGATTGAATTCTTCAAGTGGATCTTGGGCCAACATCTTTATGTTCGATGCCATCGGGTCTTTTTCGAATCCCAAAGGTTCTTCGTCGTATATTGCATCTAACCTTTGACTTGGTTCTTCTCCTATGATCTCTTCAACTGGAACCGTATCTTCAGGGAGTTCGAAACTCGTACGTATTTCCAATTCTGATATTCCTTCTTTGGTTAGAACTGTATCTATCTTTGTACTTGATAGTTCGGCTTCGAGAGCCGTTTTTCTTTTGTTCTCGGCCACATAGGACGAAATCTTTTCGAAGAACGCAGACTCAGACATGATTAATGTCATCGTCCCAGCCCGTTGGCCGTACTGCTGGATAATTCTCCAATGGTGCTGGATCTGGTGGACCATCCATGATCTCCCTATCCCATTAGAATCCATTTGGGTGTAAAGTCAAATAGTACATTGCATTTTTGTTTGGGGTATACATCTCTTCAGCAGCATGACAAGGGCCTATGTTTGCCAAGTTCCTGTCGAAGTTGTTTTTGTTCACCTGGTTGACCTCAGCCATGTAGTAACTCTGATCACCTTCGATATTCTCCACTATACCATCTTCTCTCCAAATTGTCACCCTCTGATGCATTGTTGAGGGCACAACCGCTACTCCATGAATCCATTCCCTACCAAGCAAAAGGTTGTAGTTTGCCTTTGCTGGTATAACCATGAACATGGTTGGCCTGGTAACTGAGCCTACTGTCAAATTGACTTGAACAACTCCCAGAGTTTGTCCTATTTTGCCTTCGTAGTTAGATAAAACCATGTTATGTGGCCTTATATCCGTATCGAACATACCAATTCTTTTTAGCATGTATTGAGGCATTAGGTTCACTGCTGCTCCCCCATCAACTAGGACTTTATTTATGCCCTCGTTCTCAATCTTAGCCCTGATATAGAGTGGCTTCAAATGATTCCGCATACCCTCATCAGGCCTTTCGAAGAAAGCATTCTGTTCTTCTACTGCACCGTTATTCAGCACATAGTAACACACAGGTTTGTGTTTTGCCATTTCTTCGATATCAGCCTCTTCACAGTCTTCTACTTCAGTTTCCTGATTAAACTCGTGAGGGAGTACAGAGACAACATTGCAATTCAAGTTTATAGATGACACTCCATCAGAGTCAAAATCATTTGTCATTCTGTCCTCTTCTTTCCAAGAATTTGAACGCATCTTCTCTTCTTCATCCAAGAGTTTTTCAGCTTCGAATAGTCTGCGTTCCACCGGAGGTTTGTTCGACTTTGCCCCCTGGTATGGGACTTGGTTGCTACTAGAGTCTCCAGCTTCTCTTGGCCTGTATTCCTTCTGAGCCTTTTTTATTCTCTGATGCCTTCTCCACTGGGACCGAGACATAGGATTTTTTCCTTTATAATTCTCCAATCGATACGCCTCTCGATTTGATCTTTGAAATTGTTTCCTATATGCCATTGCAGTTCTACCACCTTGGTCCCAACTTCGCCATTTGTTGGTTCTTGCATCAGCTTGTACCCACCTATCCCTGGGTGCATTTGCAGGGACTTTGAACGTCACCCTTCGAGTCCTAGGATGTGGGCTATCAGGCCTCTTTGTTGGAGTCCAAATGTCGAAACCGTACAGGTTGGGACGCAACCCCTAAGTTTCTTGACTCATGTAGCAATACACACGTTCGAATGATCGTGCTAGCATTTCGTCATAGACTGCCCCACATCTTGGGCAGAGAGCAACTTCAGTGTTTTCTTTGTGGCATCTGACCAAAAATCCTACCAAGCTTTCCTCCATCTTTGGGTACAGTTGTAGTAGGGGATTTGGCTCTCTTCCTGGGTGATCCCACCTTTCGCGTCGAACCCTCTCGAAGTTGGCTTCGACCCTTCGATTCAGCATGATCGAACATCTTGGACACATCCATCGCTTACCACCATTTCTCTCGTGGAAATTCCAAAGATATTCTTTGAGGCTTTTGGTTCTTGGAGGAACTTCGATGCCCCCATTTTTCCTCGTCAGCCATGTCTCTAGTTCGCCAAATTCAGACACTGGTCGTCTGGCGCTGACCATGTTAACCGCTACTGGAGGAACTTCGGAGATTTGTATTTTCTGGAGTTTCATCCTGAGGTCTTCAGTGGCCTCGCTGTTTTCTTCCTTCGAGGCTTCAGTTATCTCTGCCTTGGAAGATTCTTCAACATCAGTATTGAAGATTATGTCACCATTTAGGCTTTCAGTAGCCTGCTTTCCATTGAACATTGCTTTAGTCTCCACAACTTCGACTTCAGAAACCTCCACCATGTTGATATCTTCTACCTCGCAGAGGCTAGCGTCAGCAATGTTTAGGGGATTGGTATCGACCCTCATATGAGTCTTGGTCTTGTCAGCAAACTTCAACCTTCCATCATTGAGAGCATTTTGAATTAGATCCCTGAAAAGAAAACATTGAGAAGTTTTATGGCCTAAAAACCCATGATATTTACAAAAACCTCTTTTCTTCCGTTGTTCCAACGGAGGAATTTTTGAATTTGGAGGTAGTATCATTTGGCCATCTTTTACCAATAAATCAAATATTTCATCACACTTGGTAATGTCGAATGTATAAGTTTTCTTAGGGAACCTATCATTCTTATCGTTTTCTACTGGGTTTTTTCCATTGGCAGGATTTAGCAGTTTGCAAGCATAAGGTGGCACTTCTTTCAATTCAGCCAAGTCTATTTCGACTTCTTCAGGGCTATATGAGTCATTGAAAGACTCATCCTCAACATCCTTGGCTTCGACGTATGCCACTCTTTCTTTCTTATAACTTTTATTTGCCCTAGCTTTTTCTGCCTTCAGGCGTTCGACGTACTATTTGCACTTCTTTCAATTCATCAATTGTTTCTGTGAATTTTCTTTTAACACTGGCCAATTCTTTCAAACTTATCTTAGTTTGACCCATGTAGAATTGCTCATGGAAAAGTCTTTCCAAGTATGCCCATGCATCTATCGAATTTGGTGGCAAAGTAGTAAACCAAATGAAGGCATTTTTTGTCAGTGTGTCGCGGGCGAAAAATCGTTGTCTTTTTCGGGATGAGACACCTGATGCCTTCTTTGGGCTCGAGTGCTCAAAAAATGATTTTTCTTTTGTACGGACCAAACTTTTTATTGTTTCCAAAAGAGGAAAAGGAAAAAAGCTGCAATAACCTTAAAAGTGGGGAGAGATCTTGGGTAAGAGGGTTGGTTATACGAAGGGAAGGTATTAGCACCCAACGTATCTATAGTACTCTATAGGTTTCTTTGTTTTGTTTATTACATTCTTGTTATGGTGGAGGTTCTTGTGAGAAAGAGGTGGGACCTAAGGTGTTTGTTTGATTATGCTCGCAAAGATCATCGCGATCCTCTGCATACATATCCCCTAGAGGGAATCAGAGCATCTGTAGCTCGGGGTCTACGGGTGCTAAGGTTTGAGTGGTTTGAGAGAGAAGTTTTGCTCGCCAAGGAGTAAGACCTTGTGCCTACGTATTCTCAAAGGGATGTTGAGAAAGTCAGAGCAATCGTAGTTCCCACTTATGCTAGTGGAAGCAAAGGAAAAGAGACAAATGTCATCTAAATGTTCGATGTATCTAATCTATATCATCACATACATCTGTTTGATTTTTGTTTGAAAAATCTTTTCATTATAAGCCCAGGGCCATGCCACTTAGGGTGCTTAGAATGATAAAGATGTTTTTGTTGTTTAACCAGCCTTGTGGCAAAAGTTTCAATGAAGTCAGCCTTGTGACAAAAACTTTGATTAATCAGCCAGCCTTGTGGCAAAAGTTTCAATGAAGTCAGCCTTGTGACAAAAACTTTGATTAATCATCCAGTACGGTGGTAAAACAGTTTTGATTGATTAGCCAGCCTTGTGGCAAAAAAGTTTGATTGATTGATTGATTGTTTGTGATGATATAGAAGAGATACTCCTATCATAGAGATGAAAAATGTCTAATCTCCTAGGGTATTTGATTTGGATATTGGGGATGCTTATAAGAAGCCCGTGGGTCCTTGTACGAAGCCCAAGAGGAGGCTATCCGAGGGTCCTTGCATTGTAAGCGCAAGAGGAGGCTATGGGAGGGACAATCCAGGGTCCTTGCATTGTAAGCCCAAGAGGAGGCTATGGGAGGGTCACTCGTTTGTACAAAGCCCAAGGGGAGGCGTGGTATAGTTGGTTTGAGCTCTTAGAGCGATTTCACCGGGAAACCATACTCTATGTCCTAACCTAAACTAGGGAGATTCTTTGCACGAAGCCCAATAGGAGGCTATGGGGAACCTAGTGTTGTACTAAGTTGAACAAGCACACATATCACACATATGAACAAACGTGAACAAGTATGAACAAACATGAACAAACATGAACAGGTTATGAATAAGTATATATATATGACAAGGTGTGTGTATATAATGGAGTTTATGAAGGAAATATACCTGTAAGCATGATCCATTTGAATACACGGGGGCTCGGGACTTATACTCGAGGAGAGGTCCCTTTGAGTTTATTCAAAGCTATGTAAACAGGTATTCACAAAAGGGCTTGGGACTTATACCTACATGGAGGCCCATGGTATTTTTGGGAAGATTTAAAGAAAAACCTTCATTTTTGGTTTGTTATTCAAAGTTAAAAAACAGATTGAGATATGTACAAAAATGTATGTGTACAATGAAATACCTAATTTCATGTACAGGAATGGGTATGTACAAAAGGGGCTTGGGACTTATACCTACATGGAGGCCCATGGTATTTTGAAAAATGATTTGAAAATGATTTAGAAAATTGTTTGAAAAGATTTTATTTTGAAGAAGTTTTATTGTTTAAAAAAACTGTACAAAAAGAAAAGAAATGGGACTTACACTCTCTAATATTCGAGAGGCCCCACTTCGTTTTGAAAATCAATTGATCAATTACAAAGATTTAATCAAAAGTTTTCTTTTGAAATCAAAAAGAAATGTTTTATCGTTTTTGAAAAGAATCGTGATCGCTTGTTTAAAACGGTTTGAATTTTGAAAGAAGTTAATTTAATCAAGATGAGCAAAAAGATTATACTTAATTAACACTTAGATGATTAGGGTTTGCTCAAAAAATATTTACAAGTGATTATGTTTGAAAATCAAATGAAAAACAAATATTTAAAGTATTTAAAAACACTTAAAAATGTATCATTTTAAACCTAATTAAAAACACATTAAATAAATCTTTTTTTGTGATTTTTTTTGATATTGTCAAAATATGTATATTAAATAAGAAGTGTTTAAAAAATGAAGAAAAAATAAGTTGATTTGATTGGTTAAATTAAATGATGAAGTTGTTAAAGAAAATGAAAGAAAATAGTGTCAAAAAAAAATGTTTTGGTCCTGCCAGGGTTTGAACCCACGCCCTCTCTCTCACGACTCAAAACACTTGCCAACTGAGCTGCGCGCGCAGCTTGTTATTCACACGCTTCCATTTAATTATATTTGAAAACAAACATTTGAATTTTTCAAACCCAAAAAACGCGCCAAGAACACACCTTCAACTGATTTTTGAAAATCTTTGAAACTAGATTGTTTTGATCAAGTAGATAGTCTATCTTGCTCGGTTTTGGACGAGGAACACAATGGTATCATTTAATTGCATTTATTTTCACTCTAAGATCATTGGTTTTCTGATGAACACGAAGAACCCTAATCTTATGATTCAATCTGAAATTGTGTATAATTGATGAATTGTGAAATTGATTGAGGGCTATTGATCAGTGATAGTGCAGAAACAAGATAGCAACTCAATTTTTCATTTATGATGCATGTATGTATGAGTTTGAAGTTCATAGCACTTACCTTCAAAAACGGCCAAGCTGGGATTCGAATTCTGCAGTAGAGGTGTTACAGAAGTTGTTTGATGATCTGGATAGCTTCAATGGACCATATGGAAGGTGTCCGGATGCTTGGGGTGGATTGAAAACATCTGGATCAGTTGGTGGAACCCGATCTGCAGTTGCTTCAAGTATGAATCGAGCTTGGTGATTCTGAAGTTTTTGATTGATGATGAGTGTTGGGATAGTTCATATGTGATATATATGAGGTGTTGGAAGTGTTAGTTTGGACAGATATAGCTTGGTATGGATTTTGGCATGATAAGGTTCAATATATGCAAATATGGAAGTGAGGTAGTGATTTTGAGTTTTGAGGTGTTTTTGGGTGTATGAGTGATTCAAACACATCCCATATGGTGTTTATGGTTTGCTAGAATCATCACTTTGGCCATAGCTTCAAGGATTTGGAGGTTGACATTTCTACCTCTTTGAAACTTAAGAAACTTGCATTCTAAGAAAGAAGAGAGAAAACCTATAATTGTGAGGTTTTGGTGTGATTTGAAGAGTGATTTGCATCTCTATTTATAGGCCAAGAGTTCTGAACTCAGACCTTTGCAAGTTGATCAAGAATTGGTGATTTGGCTTAAGAGATAAAAAGGAATCTTTTACATTTAATGCAAAATGGTTAAAGTGACCAAACCATGGTTAAAACTCTAGCTTCTTATCCTCTTCCATTCTGATCTTCTAATCAGAAAATATCTCTCAATTATTGCTTCTATGCATCATTGCTTGGATTATAGGTCATGTAGTCTTGAAACTTAGTGAAAAATGGTGAAAATTCAAGTGAAAAAGTTCACTAATGTCAAAATTCAAAACCATGGCTACACTCCATATTTTTTCATGCTCTTGGACATTTTGGAAAGCTCATATTACACACTTCAAAACCTTAGTTGAAATTTTCTTCAAGATCTTTAAGGAAGTGGGTGAAAAAGATCCATGAACTTTGAAGAAAGTGAGATTTTAAGTGCATTTTTCAAAAGATGCCAACTTTGAAGCTCCATATCTCTTAAATGGTTGATCTTATGGAAAAAAATTATATGTGTCAAAGTTGTTTATTGGATCAAAATCTACAACTTTCATGTTGGAAGTTTTTTTCAGTTTGTAGGTGAAATTTTGAGTTATTCTCTTCCAAAGTTTGGAAAAAACCATTGAAAAACACTTAGAAAATTTTTCTAAGTATAAAAGTCAAACTTTGACTTTTTGATTCTTGATTGATTTTCTTGATTTTTCTTGATCAAATGACTTCATATATCATATATTGATGATTCAAAACTTCAAAAGTCATGGTTGACCAAAATTCCCCAAAAGTCAATGGTGATCTTGTATAGTTGACTTTTTCAAACGAATCGCGTTTCTGGAGATTTCAAATGAAACAGGCTATCCTCACCATATGAATGGTATGAATGGATCACATTGAAGCATTAGAGGATATTGAGCCATGGTTTGAGTTGTGGCACCATGTCCTGATTAAAAAGTCAGTTGTTCAGTGAATTAGGTCAAAAACCCTAATTGTCGACCAGATGAAATTGATGACTGTAGGTATTGAATTGAGATGTAATTCCCATTGGATGTTGTCATAGGGATTATTTGAAGATGATTGAAACCTTTGATTGACTTCCTGGGGATTTTTAGGGTTTCCCAAATGTGATCCCTGATTTTGGTCCCTGATAGTTCAAAACCTTGATCTGATGATTTGAAATTTCACTGTTGATCAATCCTTGTGTAGGAGATGTCTTGAGTAAATGGATTAGGACAAAATGATGCACTTGGGGTCTTGAGGTCATGTCCCAAGTCATTAGGTCAAATCCTGAGCAAAAGTCAGGAGTATGCTATCTTTAGTCAAAACCCTGATCTGGTTGATTCAGTGCCTTTGAGCTTGTTGGAATGAATCTCTGAGGACCAAATGTTGATTGTTGATGAAGATAGTTCTTTTGAGATGGAGGGAGAACAAAACCCTAATTGATTGTTACTTGTACTGATGAGTGATCTCTTGATTAAACCCTGCTGAGCACAAGTAGCAAACACAAGCTATGCAATTTGTTAGAGATGCAAATGATGCATATGCAAATGATATGAGGTGGTATCTTAGGTCAAAAATTGGGGTATGACAGATGCCCCTATTTAAGTTTCTTCAACCTGAGACATGAAGATTGAAAGTCTTCGTTTTGATAGGGTGGAAGAGGCTTAAATATCAGAAGACGCGAATTTTGGATCTAAGATACCAAAATTGCGAATGATGCAAGGATATCTTTACCGAGGGGATATCAAGAACTGACTCCGCTGGGGAAAAGAGGTTGGGAAGGATACCTCAATCCGTTTTAGGAAGAGAATCCGTTTTGTCTTTTCGGGAAAGCAAGTGTATTCTTCACCGGGGAATGATAGCTTTGTAAGAAAAGCTTACCTATCGACATCATCGACTATCAGCATGGGGATAGACTTGTTTAATAATGCGAAGGTGAAAGGTATGAAACTGTATTACCGACTATCAGCATGGTGATAGACTTGACAAGGTAAAAAGAGTTTCAAAGGTTCGGTTAATATTACCGACTATCAGCCTTGTGATAGACATGTTTAATAATATAACCAGAACAAAAGGTTACCGACTACCAGCCTCGTGATAGTGGTTTTGAAGACATGATCAATTATCAGCCGAGTGATAAAATGATCTTGGAGACTTTGTTAGGGAAATTACTGGTTATTCAGCCTTGTGAACAGTAATAAGGCCCTGATTGTCGAATGGTCTTCATGATTGATTTCCTTGAGAGGAAATTTTTGAAAGAAACATAAACTGCTCAGATGATGAGGCGATTGTTTATGGTTCAATTTTTTCTTGACTCTATTTGGAGAATCGGAATTTGAATCTTTTGGTAAAGACAAGGTTCTATCCATGAATGAATTGGAAAGAAACAGTCAAACAAGACTTTGTACCCAATGAGGAATGAACTCGACTGGGGATTTTCTCCTTCGTTTTGAGAGGAGAAAACTAAAGCAACCTTCTTCCACGAGGAATGATCTCAGTGGGGAACTGGAGAAAGAATATGTTCTTTTCTGCTTATGGGTGACAACCTACTTGGAGAGATGACATGCCCATATCTGTTTCTTTTTCTTTTTTTTTATTTTTTGCTTTTTCTCTTTTTTTTTTGGGATAGATATATCCTGAACAAGTGATTTTAGGCAGACATTTGAAAAATGCAATGATGCATAAATGATGCAAATATGTATGAATGATGAATGTCATGAATGTAGCATGCATGCTGACGATACTGACAGACAAAGAAGTATACTGGAGAGGGACCGACGTCGCAATATAACCAGATACTTGGAAAATGTTTTTCAACACGTTGTAGATAGCACGGGTGATGAATGGTGTTGCGTGCTTTAGACTTCGCTGGGGAAGGTAAGCATCTTTTCTTATTGAGATGGAAGAACTTCTTCACTGGAGATGGAAAATCTTCGCCACTGGGGATAAAAGACCTTCTTCACTGGGGATAGAAGAGCTTTTCCTATCATAATCTTTGATTCATCCTATGGAGATAGCTGTTGATGTTCCTTCTGTTGTTCACAACTCAAAGGAAAGTTTCGCTTTTATTTTGAAAAATAAAAGTAAATTCATTTAAAACTTTTTTTCTTTTTTTCTGTTTCAAAAGTGAATAACACAATTAAAGCGTCATTTTGCAAGCTGAAAGAAATTAAAGATTGCAAACAAATGGGCACAAGGCTCAAATTTATTTAATAGGATGGAAATCAGCTAAAGGCATGATTCCATAGAGTATTTACAAAAGTTGGAAATGGTAATTATGCGGAAAAGGCTACATTGAAAGCAATAACCACTATTTCCCTAACAACTTTGAGTTCCAACTGTGCTTGTCGCTTCAGATTGGTGATAATTTGATTGAAGATCCTCTGATGAAGTACAGACTCTTCAGGTGACGAAGTACAGACTGATGCAGTTACTTTGTCATAAATCCCTAATTTTTGCCTAGATTGCCCTTTCAGGTTTTCAATCTACCAGGATGAATTTTTCTGTTTATTGTCTCTAATTTTTGCCTGGACCGCCCTTTCAGGTTTTCAGTCCACCGAGACGCTCATTTTTGCCTAAGTCGCCCTTTGCGGGTTTTCGACTTACCGAGCTGTTCTTTTGTATTTTTTAGACAAAGTATTTCTTGACTGCATCAGCATTCACAGGATGTGGGAGTTCATCACCATCCATGGTTGCAAGAGTCATGGCGCCGCCAGAAAATGTTCTTTTGACAACATACGGGCCTTCGTAATTAGGAGACCATTTGCCCCTAGAATCTGGTTGAAAAGACAAGATCTTCTTAAGCACGAGGTCGCCTTCTCGAAATTCACGAGGTCGAACCTTTTTGTTGAAAGCTTGTTTCATCCTTGCTTGGTATAACTGTCCATGGCAGAGAGCAGTCATACGTTTTTCTTCGATTAAGTTCAACTGATCGTATCTGTTTTGACACCATTCAGCCTCTGATAACTTAGTCTCCATGAGGACTCTCATTGATGGGATTTCAACTTCTACGGGGAGTACAACTTCCATGCCGTATACTAGAGAAAAGGGAGTTGCCCCTGTTGAAGTACGCACTGAAGTTCGGTACCCATGTAAAGCAAATGGTAGCATTTCATGCCAGTCTTTGTAAGTGACGACCATTTTCTGGACGATCTTCTTAATGTTCTTGTTGGCGGCTTCGACGGCGCCGTTCATTTTTGGTCTATAAGGAGAAGAGTTATGATGCTCAATCTTGAATTCCTCACACAATTCTTTCATCATCTTGTTGTTCAAGTTCGAACCATTGTCAGTAATGATCTTGCTGGGAACACCATATCGGCAAATGATGTTGTTCTTGATAAACCTCACAACCACTTGTCTTGTAACATTGGCGTAAGATGCTGCTTCGACCCATTTGGTGAAGTAATCAATAGCTACCAAGATGAAACGATGACCGTTTGAAGCTTTCGGTTCGATCATTCCAATCATATCGATACCCCACATGGAGAAAGGCCATGGAGATGAGAGAACGTTGAGTAGAGTCGGTGGCACATGGATCTTATCTGCGTAGATCTGGCACTTGTGACATCTCTTCACGTGTTTATAACAATCAGATTCCATTGTCAACCAATAGTATCCTGCTCTTAAGATCTTTTTGGACATTGCATGCCCATTTGAATGAGTTCCAAAGGACCCTTCATGCACTTCATGCATTAACATGTCTGCTTCGTGTCTATCCACGCATCTGAGCAAAACCATGTCGAAATTTTTTTGTATAGCACATCTCCATTCAGGAAGAAACTGTCAGAAAGTCTCCTTAGAGTTTTCTTATCTTTGTTTGATGCCCCAAGTGGGTACTCTTGAGTTTGAAGGAAGCGCTTGATGTCGTGGAACCACGGTTTATCATCGATGACTGCTTCAGTTGCAAACACATAGGCGGGCCTTTCAAGGCGCGTGATTCTGACTTTAGGCACATCATTCCAGTGACTGACTTTGAACATGGAAGATAGAGTAGCCAAGGCGTCTGCCATTCGATTCTGATCTCGAGGTATATGATGCAATTCAACCTTGTTGAAGAAAGTCAACAGACGTCTTGCATAATCTCTGTAGGGAATCAAGCCAAGGTGGTAAGTTTCCCATTTGTCTTTGATTTGGTTGATCACAAGGGCTGAATCTCCGTATATGTCTAGGATCTTGATCCTTAAATCAATGGCTTCTTCGAGACCCATGATACAAGCTTCATATTCTGCGATGTTGTTGGTGCAATCAAATAGTAATCTGGCGGAGAATGGGATATGAGTACCCTTGGGAGTGATGATGATTGCCCCAATTCGATTGCCATAAGCGTTTACTGCTCCATCAAAAATTAGGCCCCATCTTGATCCAGGATCAGGACCTTCTTCAGGTAACGGTTCGTCACAATCTTTCATCTTCAAGTACAAGACATCTTCGTCAGGAAAGTCAAACTTGAGAGATTGATATTCATTAATTGGTTGATGCACCAAGTGATCGGCGAGAATGCTTCCTTCGACCGCTTTTTGAGCACGGTACTCAATGTCATATTCAGATAACAGCATTTGCCATCGGGCAATCCTTCCTGTTAATGCAGGCTTTTCAAAGACATACTTGATCGGATCCATTTTGGAGACTAACCAAGTAGTATTGTTGATCATGTACTGGCGGAGACGTTTTGAAGCCCAAGCCAAAGCACAACACGTTTTTTCGAGCATGGAGTAACGAGACTCACAGTCTGTGAATTTCTTACTCAAGTAATAGATGGCATGCTCCTTCTTACCGGTTTCATCTTGTTGTCCAAGCATACAACCCATGGATTCTTCCAACACAGTAAGGTACATGATTAGTGGTCTTCCTTCAACTGGAGGAATCAATATTGGTGGTTCTAACAGGTACTCTTTGATACTGTCGAACGCTTTCTGGCAATCTTCAGTCCATACAACCCCTTGATCTTTGCGGAGAAGCTTGAAAATTGGCCCACATGTAGCAGTCATTTGAGAGATAAATCTGGAGATGTAGTTCAATCGTCCGAGAAATCCTCTTACTTGCTTTTCAGTTTTTGGTGCAGGCATCTCTTGAATAGCTCTGACTTTGTCGGGATCTACTTCAATACCTCTTTGGCTGACAATGAAACCCAAGAGTTTTCAAGACCTAACCCCAAAAGTACATTTGTTAGGATTCAAGCGAAGCTGATATTTCCTTAGTCGTTGAAACAACTTCAAAAGGTATTCAATATGTTCTTCTTCTGTGCTGGACTTGGCTATCATGTCGTCCACATAAACTTCTATTTCTTTATGCATCATGTCATGAAAGAGAGTAGTCATTTCCCTTTGGTAAGTTGCGCCTGCATTCTTCAATCCAAACGGCATCACTTTGTAGCAAAAAGTACCCCATGGGGTGATGAAAGATGTTTTCTCCATGTCTTCGGGAGCCATCTTGATCTGATTATAACCGGAGAACCCGTCCATGAAGGAAAAGACGTTGAACTTAGCGGTGTTATCAACCAGCATATCAATATGAGGTAATGGAAAGTCATCTTTGGGACTGGCTTTGTTCAAGTCACGGTAGTCAACACACATTCTGACTTTGCCATCTTTCTTTGGAACTGGCACTATGTTGGCCAACCATTGAGGATACTCAGAGGTGACAAGAAAACCTGCGTCGAGTTGCTTTTGAACTTCCACTTTGATCTTGTTAGCCATATCAGGGTGAGTCCTTCGCAATTTCTGCTTAACTGGCGGACATTCTGGCTTCAATGGCAAGTAATGCTGAACAATATTGGTATCCAACCCAGGCATGTCTTGGTAGGACCAGGCAAACACGTCAACATATTCTTTGAGAAGGTCTGTCAACTTACTCTTGATATCAGCATCAAGCAGCGATCCAATGGTCACTTCTTTTTTGTCTTCTTCAGAACCCAAGTTGATCTTTTCTAAAGGCTCTTTGTGAGGCAGAATGGCTCTTTCCTCGTGCTTAAGTAATCGAGAGATCTCGTCCGGGATCTCCTCTTCTTCCTCTTCTTCGGCTTCGAACACAGGAAACTCAAAGTTGGGAGAGGGCATAGGGTTATTGCATTCAATGGGTTTATCAATAGTAAATCTGCACATGTGATTTATATTTATTTTAGAAAATTTATGAATGCAGGAGTGTATGCAGATTTTTTTGAAAAAGTTTTTTTTTATTTTATTTTTTTTATTTTGGTTTTTTAGGATTACCATTTCCAGAAAAAGCAAAAATAAAACATATAATGTAGGGAATTCAAAATGACACTTTATTTATGATTCATCTTTGAAACAAAGCCCTAAACACAAACTCATTTGTCTTGGGCAGGACAAAGAGGGAAACTTTTAAAACAAAGCCCTTATACACAAAGTTATTTGGGCGGAACATTTAAAAGAAAAGCCCTATAAAACATCTCTCTGCTTTGGGCGAGGCAGGAGGTCAAAATAACAGCGAGGTGATTACTTTGAGCGGCGAACAACATTCGGAACGTCGACAGCCTTCCAGTAGCAACGAACTCCTCTGTGTATTATGTATTCAGGAAAATTCTCCCCAGAATTATCTTCAGTTTTGACATTGACCGCTGGTCGAGCAGGATTTGAAGGTCCTGGTTTGTCACTCTTGTTCTTTGTAGAGTTGAAACGGTCTTCTTCCACTTCTTGAAGAGCATAAGTCGAGTCACAATCTTCAGAATTTTCAGGATGTATTTCCCAGTCTTCAGGATGAAGAGACTCATTGTCAGCGACACTTTCCGAGTCAGTTACGGGGCCATCTTCCCCTTCATCTTCAAAAATGGAATTTATGTGATAATAACCACCTTCAGGATTATGAACCTTGGCAGATGCATTGAAGCTGAAATCTTCAGTAATTTCAGGCTGTTGAGAAAATTGACAGGGCTGATAAGCCTCTTCTGGTTGACTGTTATATTCAAAGGAATCTCCCCATCCAGTTGGTTGGATATCTTCAATCGCAATCTTTGAACTTTCAGGTGCAGTGTATTTCACCATATAATCAAATTTTCCACTGGGTTGTCCCAAGGTGTCCCAGATCTCTGCAGGAACAGGCTCAGTTTCTTTGCCTTTGGGTTTCTCCGAAGGAGGATATGGTTCTTCCTGAGATATGTATCCCGAGTCATTGAGATAACATTTCCATTCTTCTTCAGTATCGAAGAGACCTTCTTCGATGCATTCTTCAATAAGGACATTAACCTCTTGAGGAATTGGGTTAAGGAACCCTCCACTATGGAACGTTTCTTTGATCGGACGAAGGGTTTCATCCTTCTTGGTGCAGTTTGAGAATGTTGGTGAACATCCGAGTCCTGCTCTAGTTTCATTCTTGGTAGGGATCACAACTTGCCCCCAGCCGGTGGTAGTACCATCTTTCACTACTTTCACTGCCTCTTTGTAAGAAGAGATTGATGCTTTCTTTTTGGAAGACTCGTCTTCTAAAGAGAGACCTTGGAACTGAGTTCCTTCCAGATTATCAGCACCAATGAAAGAGAAATTGGATAAATGACTCACCATTAAGGCTTGCTCCCCACTTATTGTTACCAACTTTCCATTTGTTACAAATTTTAATTTTTGATGGAGCGTAGAAGTTACTGCCCCTGCTTCGTGGATCAATGGTCGTCCTAACAGGCAGCTATAAGCAGCTTGAATGTCCATGACCTGGAAGGTGATTTGGAATGTATGTGGACCAATTGTCATGGGAAGGTTGACTTCGCCAATAACAGATTTTCGCGATCCATCAAATGCTTTGACTACCACACCACTGAATTTCATAGGCATTCCTTGGTAAGACAAGCGAGCAAGAGTCGTCTTTGGCATCACATTCAAGGAAGATCCGGTGTCTATCAACACATTGGACAAAGTGTCTGACTGACAGTTCATAGAAATGTGTAAAGCAAGGTTGTGATTTTTACCCTCCTCGGGGAGTTCTTCATCACAGAAGCTTAAATTGTTGCAAGCAGTTATGTTGGCTATTATCCCATCAAAATGATCAACAGTCACATCATGGTCTACAAAAGCTTGATCTAAGACCTTCATCAGGGCTTCCCTGTGGGCTTCTGAGTTTAAAAGCAATGAAAGTATTGAGATTTTCGAAGGAGTCTGCATAAGCTGATCCACAATCTTATATTCACTCCTTTTGATAAGCTTCAAAATTTCATCAAAATCTGGATTGACATTGGTTCCACTGGATTGGCCAACATCAGTGTTTGTATTACTGACAGGAGTTTCCTCAGGATTCCCTACTGGTGTATTGACAGGATTTTGTCCGGCTGCCGGAGCAACAGGCTGCTTTGGAGGTAGTGGAGTATACACACGTCCACTTCTTGTTACTCGACTCACATCAGCGATGTTCACGACAGATGAGAGAGTAGGTAAAGGAACTTCTTGCCCATCCTTTATCATTGTTGCATTGTAGTTGTATGGAACTGCCTTGTCAGAGTCATAAGGAACAGGTCCAGGTAGACAAATGATCAAAGGAGCAATAGGAACCTTTGGCTTATTGTAGGTAACTTCCATGCGCTCGGGCATGTTGAAATGAGGAACGATGACGTTAACTTTAGGCATTTCCGAGTTGATATCTGAGACTAAAAGCTCATGCGGATAACATCCTATCATGTTAACTTCATTTTCATCCCTATTTCTGTAGATCTGAAGAGTACCATTATCTAACAGCACTTGGAGATCTCTTCTCACAATCGAACATCCATGAGGATCTACACAACATATGCTACAGGAACCATAGTGATGCTGGCGAAAACTCGGCCCTCGACAGAGAGTGGCGTGCATTTGTACCAAATCGGCTCTTGAGTAATTGATATTATAGACTCGGTATGGACCAGGACATCCATACACCATGTTTACAACATGCCCCCCATGATTGGGCAGCAGATTTGCTTGCACATTTGGATTCAAATTTCTGAATGAGAGGAGATTAGATTTAACCAACCTCTGAACTTCATATTTCAAAGCTATGCAATGCTCAAGATCATGGCCAGGTGCTCCTTGATGATAAGGGCATGAGACCTCTGCTTTGTACAACCATGGGAGTTTCTCAGGTACTGGTGGTGGTGCTCTAGTTTGAACGAGACCCTTTTCAACCAACGCAGGGTACAATTCTGTGTAGGTCATTGGAATCGGATCGAACTGTGGAGCTCTTTGCACACGATTCTGATTGTTGTTGAACTGCTGAGCCTGTTGTCGAGGCTGTTGTTGTTGAAACTGCGGAGTAAATCCCGGATTTGGTGTTGTATTAACGACTGGTGTGATAGCAGCAACCTGTCGTTGACGATTGACGTTTCCTCTTGGCTTTCCTTGGGATACCATGTCAACACTTTGTTCTTTCTTCTTTGGGAAACCACTTCCGAACTTTTTGGTCCCACTCGAAGATCCACCTTCTTTAGTCAGACGTCCGGTTCGGACTCCTTCTTCTAGACGCATCCCCATGTTTACCATTTCGGTGAAATCACTTGGAGCACTAGCAATCATGCGTTCATAATAAAACGGACTGAGAGTATTCAAGAAGATCTTTGTCATCTCTTTCTCTTTTAACGGTGGATTAATCTGAGCAGCAGTTTCTCTCCATCGTTGGGCATACTCTTTGAAAGCTTCATGATCTTTCTGAGTCATGGACCGAAGCTGATCTCTGTCCGGAGCCATATCCGAGTTATACTTGTATTGTCGGACAAAGGCCTCACCTAGGTCATTGAATGTTCGAATATTAGTGCTATCCAAGCCTGTGTACCACTTCAGTGCGGCACCAGTCAAACTGTCTTGAAAGTAATGGATAAGCAACTGATGGTTATCTGCATAAGTAGACATCTTTCTGGCATACATCACAAGATGGCTTTGTGGACAAGAACTTCCTTTGTACTTCTCAAAGTCTGGGACCTTGAACTTAGCCGGTATTTGTACACTGGGAACCAAACATAGCTCCTGGGCATTCTTTCCAAACAAATCTTTTCCACGGATAGCTTTGACTTCCAGCTGAATCTTGTTGAACTGTTCTTGGAGATCTTCCACAAGATTACGCTGATTTGTGCTATCACCTTGATCATGATAAATCTCATTGCCATCATAAGGAACAGTGTGAACCGTAGGGGTCGGAACTGTCATAGTGGGTTGAGAGAGTGCCATAGTGATTTGGCAAAAAGTTACCCCCTGATTTGGAGTGAACTGTGAACTTTGTGCAGCAGGCGCTTCAGTTGTGGTTGTTTGAACCCCAGAGAAATTATGGCGGAAACCTGTACCAAAGCTGAAAGGCGGGCCCCAACCTTCTGGCATGGAGAAAGATGGAATACCGAATGCAACTGTAGAGACTGGAGTAGTGACTTCAGATGTTACCGTTGCTTGACTGTTAGGTGGCGGCGGCTGATTCTGTGCGCCCATCAAGGAGTCAACCAGAGTAGTGAGACTTTCCAACTTTTCCTGAAGGGTGGTCACTGTACCACGGAGCTCAATATTCTCTTGTTCAGAGTGTTCCATTACTCTTCTTCTGCTTGAACGAGTATTGTATCTGTGATCTGATTGCGAACGCGGTCGAGAAACTTTGAGACGCGACAGCTTGACGATCTATTGGAGAAAGATCCAAAAGATGAGACTCTAAACAACAGACTCGATATGCAGAATGATGTATGCAAAAAGAAATTTTATGATTTTTCCAATTATTTTAAAGATTATTTCCTTGCAACCATTGGAACACAAACAAATTTTTTATTCATTCATTTTTTTTATTTTAATAATGGGAAATGTTACAACATTGGAGCGTAGCTCCTTATAAAAGCAAATGATAAAAAAAAAAGCTAAACAAATCCTAAGCATCTTCATCAGACGAAGAACCAAATGCATTGTGCAGCTTGAGCTTCAGGATTTCTTTCCCATAGTAAGCTTTCAATTTGGCCTTTTCAGCCCTCAGTTTGTCGACAACATTCTTCCAATCATCAGGAGTCGGAGCGTTGCTTGTCGAGGCTTCAAGATTCTTCTTGCTTTCTTTGATGTATCTTCTGATTGCAGCATCTTTCCGACGGATCTTCTCATCTTTACTCATGAGCCAACCATCTTGATAATAGAGTGTTTCTTCGTGATCTTTCACTCTTTTCTTCAACTTTCTATTTTCCTCATCAATTTTACGAAACTTTTCTTCCCAAGAGTCCTTTTCTAACCTCATCTTGGCTAAGATCTCCTGGTACTCCTCCACATTGTTAATGGGAACATTGGATAGTTGAGACACCACAGGGAACATGGGTTTTTCATAATCATAAGGCATTTGAAACTCCTTTGCTCTTTTCTTCACCCAGCAGGTATAGGCGTTTGTAACAATGCAGTTTCTTTCCCCACCTTTTTCTTTTCTTCGGACGTCGTACCAAGCTCTTATCATTCTCGTCTTCAACCTTTGAGGATCCTCCCCTTCTCGGTAAAAGTAGCATTCCACTGCGAGACCAATGGGTTTAGCTGAATTTGCATACCCGAGTTGTCGTCGGGCTAGGACCGGATTGTAGTTAATTCCTCCTTGTGTGGTAATGAGAGGTACGTTGGCGAACTCTCCACAACTATCAATGGTTTCTGTACCACAGCGAGCCAAGGTATACCAATGAATATCATTATTAGTAAGAGACATAAGTCTTCGAGGCCAACGTAAGCCTTCTCGGTTTTCCGTGAAAATAGGAGACTTAGGTAAGTGTGAAACAATCCATTTGTACAAAAGAGGTGCACAACATACAATGATTCCACCGCCTTGGCGATTCCTATGATGGATATAGAAATACGTGTCACCAAGCAAAGTCGGAACAGGATTTCCAATCAGAAAGATCTTTATGGCGTTGATATCAACAAAGTCGTTGACGTTGGGAAACAGAACCAACCCATAGATGAGCAAGGCTAGTATAGCTTCAAAAGCTATCATGCTACCAGTGTCAATGAAATCAAAGGCTTTCTTTATTAGAAACTGCGAAGTCAAACCCGGAAAGTTTCCTTTGGTAGTCCAACTACTTTCTATTTCAGATTTCTTCAAGTGGATACTTGCTGCAATGACTGGTGGCTTAGGAATGGCTTCCAAACCATTGAAAGGTATTTTGTCAGATACAGGAATACCCAAAAGATCGGCGTATTCTTCCAAGGTTGGTACCAACTGATAGTCTGGAAAGGTGAAACACCGGTAGACGGGATCATAGAACTGAACCAGAGTTTTGAGAAGTCCTTCATCAACATGAGTGTTCAAAATAGGCAAAAGCTTTCCATGGCTTTTCCTAAAATCAGAAGGATCTTGTACAGAAGATGCTAACTCTTTCAGCCTTTCCACATTAGGCATTTTGAAATCGTACTTTTTGGTATGCCTTTTTACCCCTTCCATAACTTAATCCTATAATGTTTGCAAAGAAAATTCTCTAAAAATGTTTTTGGAAAAATCACGTTTTTATGGAAAAAGATGGATTTTTTGAATGTATGAATGCATGGATGCGTGGATGCCACATATTCAAACATGGTAAAGCAAACATGGTAGTTCAAACATGGTAACGCAAACATGGTACTACAAACATGGTAATTCAAACATAGTACACATAGGTTCAAAGGTCCAGCGTCACGAGCATGAGGTCAGAGAACCAAACATGGGATAGTACTAGGGTTTATCACCTGCAAAACATGTTCTACTGATACGTCAGAGTCTACATTTTTCTTTCGGATATTACCGGCTTGCACAACTGAACTTGTGAGCTAGAAATATTCTCAAGAAAAACTCGTCTGAGTGTGGTTCTCCGCATGACAACTATCCAAGTCTTCACATGGATCGTTTCTGCACCACGTCCTAATAAGGCCAGGATGGGTTGGGGTTCTACAGCCAACTCATCTTCTACAGTTCAATGAAAGCTATAATGTCTTCGCAACTGAACTTGCTAAACATATACTACCAACAAGGAACCTCCACTGAGCGGAAGGATTCTCATGCTGACTTTTTAAGGACTGAACTCCTTGTATGCCATACATGACTATACCCTCCACCTAATTCTTATGTGTACTTAATCCGGGTTAGGATTTGTCCATAATGTATCACTTGTAACTGAATCACACAAGTAACAGGACCAAGGAACCACACATGTAACAAGAATAAAATAAAAACAAAACAAATAGAAATAACCCTTTCTTTGGAAACAATAAAAAGATGGTCCCCAGGGAAGTCGCCATTTTTCTGTTGCGGGCGAAAAATCGTTGTCTTTTTCGGGATGAGACACCTGATGCCTTCTTTGGGCTCGAGTGCTCAAAAAATGATTTTTCTTTTGTACGGACCAAACTTTTTATTGTTTCCAAAAGAGGGAAAGGAAAAAAGCTGCAATAACTTTAAAAGTGGGGAGAGATCTTGGGTAAGAGGGTTGGTTATACGAAGGGAAGGTATTAGCACCCAACGTATCTATAGTACTCTATAGGTTTCTTTGTTTTGTTTATTCCATTCTTGTTATGGTGGAGGTTCTTGTGAGAAAGAGGTGGGACCTAAGGTGTTTGTTTGATTATGCTCGCAAAGATCATCGCGATCCTCTGCATACATATCCCCTAGAGGGAATCAGAGCATCTGTAGTTCGGGGTCTACGGGTGCTAAGGTTTGAGTGGTTTGAGAGAGAAGTTTTGCTCGCCAAGGAGTAAGACCTTGTGCCTACGTATTCTCAAAGGGATGTTGAGAAAGTCAGAGCAATCGTAGTTCCCACTTATGCTAGTGGAAGCAAAGGAAAAGAGACAAATGTCATCTAAATGTTCGATGTATCTAATCTATATCATCACATACATCTGTTTGATTTTTGTTTGAAAAATCTTTTCATTATAAGCCCAGGGCCATGCCACTTAGGGTGCTTAGAATGATAAAGATGTTTTTGTTGTTTAACCAGCCTTGTGGCAAAAGTTTCAATGAAGTCAGCCTTGTGACAAAAACTTTGATTAATCAGCCAGCCTTGTGGCAAAAGTTTCAATGAAGTCAGCCTTGTGACAAAAACTTTGATTAATCATCCAGTACGGTGGTAAAACAGTTTTGATTGATTAGCCAGCCTTGTGGCAAAAAAGTTTGATTGATTGATTGATTGATTGTTTGATTGTTTGCTTGTTTGTGATGATATAGAAGAGATACTCCTATCATAGAGATGATAAATGTCTAATCTCCTAGGGTATTTGATTTGGATATTGGGGGATGCTTATAAGAAGCCCGTGGGTCCTTGTACGAAGCCCAGGAGGAGGCTATCCGAGGGTCCTTGCATTGTAAGCCCAAGAGGAGGCTATGGGAGGGACAATCCGGGGTCCTTGCATTGTAAGCCCAAGAGGAGGCTATGGGAGGGTCACTCGTTTGTACAAAGCCCAAGGGGAGGCGTGGTATAGTTGGTTTGAGCTCTTAGAGCGATTTCACCGGGAAACCATACTCTATGTCCTAACTTAAACTAGGGAGATTCTTTGCACGAAGCCCAATAGGAGGCTATGGGGAACCTAGTGTTGTACTAAGTTGAACAAGCACACATATCACACATATGAACAAACATGAACAAGTATGAACAAACATGAACAAACATGAACAGGTTATGAATAAGCATATATATATGACAAGGTGTGTGTATATAATGGAGTTTATGAAGGAAATATACCTGTAAGCATGATCCATTTGAATACACGGGGGCTCGGGACTTATACTCGAGGAGAGGTCCCTTTGAGTTTATTCAAAGCTATGTAAACAGGTATTCACAAAAGGGCTTGGGACTTATACCTACATGGAGGCCCATGGTATTTTTGGGAAGATTTAAAGAAAAACCTTCATTTTTGGTTTGTTATTCAAAGTTAAAAAACAGATTGAGATATGTACAAAAATGTATGTGTACAATGAAATACCTAATTTCATGTACAGGAATGGGTATGTACAAAAGGGGCTTGGGACTTATACCTACATGGAGGCCCATGGTATTTTGAAAAATGATTTGAAAATGATTTAGAAAATTGTTTGAAAAGATTTTATTTTGAAGAAGTTTTATTGTTTAAAAAAACTGTACAAAAAGAAAAGAAATGGGACTTACACTCTCTAATATTCGAGAGGCCCCACTTCGTTTTGAAAATCAATTGATCAATTACAAAGATTTAATCAAAAGTTTTCTTTTGAAATCAAAAAGAAATGTTTTATCGTTTTTGAAAAGAATCGTGATCGCTTGTTTAAAACGGTTTGAATTTTGAAAGAAGTTAATTTAATCAAGATGAGCAAAAAGATTATACTTAATTAACACTTAGATGATTAGGGTTTGCTCAAAAAATATTTACAAGTGATTATGTTTGAAAATCAAATGAAAAACAAATATTTAAAGTATTTAAAAACACTTAAAAATGTATCATTTTAAACCTAGTTAAAAACACATTAAATAAATCTTTTTTTGTGATTTTTTTTGATATTGTCAAAATATGTATATTAAATAAGAAGTGTTTAAAAAATGAAGAAAAAATAAGTTGATTTGATTGGTTAAATTAAATGATGAAGTTGTTAAAGAAAATGAAAGAAAATAGTGTCAAAAAAAAATGTTTTGGTCCTGCCAGGGTTTGAACCCACGCCCTCTCTCTCACGACTCAAAACACTTGCCAACTGAGCTGCGCGCGCAGCTTGTTATTCACACGCTTCCATTTAATTATATTTGAAAACAAACATTTGAATTTTTCAAACCCAAAAAACGCGCCAAGAACACACCTTCAACTGATTTTTGAAAATCTTTGAAACTAGATTGTTTTGATCAAGTAGATAGTCTATCTTGCTCGGTTTTGGACGAGGAACACAATGGTATCATTTAATTGCATTTATTTTCACTCTAAGATCATTGGTTTTCTGATGAACACGAAGAACCCTAATCTTATGATTCAATCTGAAATTGTGTATAATTGATGAATTGTGAAATTGATTGAGGGCTATTGATCAGTGATAGTGCAGAAACAAGATAGCAACTCAATTTTTCATTTATGATGCATGTATGTATGAGTTTGAAGTTCATAGCACTTACCTTCAAAAACGGCCAAGCTGGGATTCGAATTCTGCAGTAGAGGTGTTACAGAAGTTGTTTGATGATCTGGATAGCTTCAATGGACCATATGGAAGGTGTCCGGATGCTTGGGGTGGATTGAAAACATCTGGATCAGTTGGTGGAACCCGATCTGCAGTTGCTTCAAGTATGAATCGAGCTTGGTGATTCTGAAGTTTTTGATTGATGATGAGTGTTGGGATAGTTCATATGTGATATATATGAGGTGTTGGAAGTGTTAGTTTGGACAGATATAGCTTGGTATGGATTTTGGCATGATAAGGTTCAATATATGCAAATATGGAAGTGAGGTAGTGATTTTGAGTTTTGAGGTGTTTTTGGGTGTATGAGTGATTCAAACACATCCCATATGGTGTTTATGGTTTGCTAGAATCATCACTTTGGCCATAGCTTCAAGGATTTGGAGGTTGACATTTCTACCTCTTTGAAACTTAAGAAACTTGCATTCTAAGAAAGAAGAGAGAAAACCTATAATTGTGAGGTTTTGGTGTGAATTGAAGAGTGATTTGCATCTCTATTTATAGGCCAAGAGTTCTGAACTCAGACCTTTGCAAGTTGATCAAGAATTGGTGATTTGGCTTAAGAGATAAAAAGGAATCTTTTACATTTAATGCAAAATGGTTAAAGTGACCAAACCATGGTTAAAACTCTAGCTTCTTATCCTCTTCCATTCTGATCTTCTAATCAGAAAATATCTCTCAATTATTGCTTCTATGCATCATTGCTTGGATTATAGGTCATGTAGTCTTGAAACTTAGTGAAAAATGGTGAAAATTCAAGTGAAAAAGTTCACTAATGTCAAAATTCAAAACCCTGGCTACACTCCATATTTTTTCATGCTCTTGGACATTTTGGAAAGCTCATATTACACACTTCAAAACCTTAGTTGAAAGTTTCTTCAAGATCTTTAAGGAAGTGGGTGAAAAAGATCCATGAACTTTGAAGAAAGTGAGATTTTAAGTGCATTTTTCAAAAGATGCCAACTTTGAAGCTCCATATCTCTTAAATGGTTGATCTTATGGAAAAAAATTATATGTGTCAAAGTTGTTTATTGGATCAAAATCTACAACTTTCATGTTGGAAGTTTTTTTCAGTTTGTAGGTGATATTTTGAGTTATTCTCTTCCAAAGTTTGGAAAAAACCATTGAAAAACACTTAGAAAATTTTTCTAAGTATAAAAGTCAAACTTTGACTTTTTGATTCTTGATTGATTTTCTTGATTTTTCTTGATCAAATGACTTCATATATCATATATTGATGATTCAAAACTTCAAAAGTCATGGTTGACCAAAATTCCCCAAAAGTCAATGGTGATCTTGTACAATTGACTTTTTCAAACGAATCGCGTTTCTGGAGATTTCAAATGAAACAGGCTATCCTCACCATATGAATGGTATGAATGGATCACATTGAAGCATTAGAGGATATTGAGCCATGGTTTGAGTTGTGGCACCATGTCCTGATTAAAAAGTCAGTTGTTTAGTGAATTAGGTCAAAAACCCTAATTGTCGACCAGATGAAATTGATGACTGTAGGTCTTGAATTGAGATGTAATTCCCATTGGATGTTGTCATAGGGATTATTTGAAGATGATTGAAACCTTTGATTGACTTCCTGGGGATTTTTAGGGTTTCCCAAATGTGATCCCTGATTTTGGTCCCTGATAGTTCAAAACCTTGATCTAATGATTTGAAATTTCACTGTTGATCAATCCTTGTGTAGGAGATGTCTTGAGTCAATGGATTAGGAAAAAATGATGCACTTGGGGTCTTGAGGTCATGTCCCAAGTCATTAGGTCAAATCCTGAGCAAAAGTCAGGAGTATGCTATCTTTAGTCAAAACCCTGATCTGGTTGATTCAGTGCCTTTGAGCTTGTTGGAATGAATCTCTGAGGACCAAATGTTGATTGTTGATGAAGATAGTTCTTTTGAGATGGAGGGAGAACAAAACCCTAATTGATTGTTACTTGTACTGATGAGTGATCTCTTGATTAAACCCTGCTGAGCACAAGTAGCAAACACAAGCTATGCAATTTGTTAGAGATGCAAATGATGCATATGCAAATGATATGAGGTGGTATCTTAGGTCAAAAATTGGGGTATGACACAGTGAACTAGGGAAATACTTGATCCTTAAATCCTCGTTTCCCGCTAAGTCTCCTGCTTCTGTCAAATATCTAGCAATATGTTCCACCGTTGACTCGTTCGTTTCGCCTGAAAATTTTGTAAATTTGGGTACCTTAGTGCCCCTAGGCAATTCTGTCTGCATGATATAATCTGATATAGGGGATGTATAGTTTGGACGTCTAAGTCCAGTACTAAGGCCATTATTAGCCATAACCCTTTCTATCATGGCAGTTAAGTTATTTTCTATAGCCAGATTTTCTCTTCTGACTCTTTGAACAATCTCATCTGGGTGTTCGTTCCTACCCACAATCCTTAATCTGGGTGGCTCCTCCTCCGTTTCTTGTCGAACGGGGACGGTTCTTTGATTTGAAGCTTCTAAGTTAATTATTGGAGTTCCTTCGAACACCTCCGTTCTTCGTGAGGGGCTACATCCCTAGTAGCCGTCCTAGATGATGGAACTATGTCTTGTACACGTTCTAAAATGGGCCTCTCTTCTTGATTCGAAGGCTGTTTGTCTTTCCTTTTAGGTGGCGTTACCCCCATGAATTCTGCCATTCGATTCATTTGAGATGATATCTTTTGGAAAGTCTCCATGTTTTCTCTATTTGTAGTAGTAACATTTGCCATTAGTGGGCTTAAAACTGAAGTCAATTCTCTGGCCAAAACCCCTACCATATCATGGTTGCTTGCATCCATTTCTTGTCGAAATGCTGCTTGGTTATTTGTGGTAAAGTGAGGCATCTGGGTAGAGAAACCAGTGTTATGTGCACTTCGACCCACTGAACTAACATTTGGTGAAAATGTCGCATTGTTAGTTGGGGCATATATAGGTCCTGCCCCTCGTACGCCTGTTCCATATTGGTATGGCATTCCGTATGGATTATTTGGTCTCCATTCGAAAGCAGAATTCGCGCCTTGACCAAACAAATTGTTTGCAGCATTTGTCGAGGCAAACAATACGTCCTCTGCGCTTGTGGATGAGGGTGCGGTTGTCAACGCTGAAACTGGAATAGTCCTTGAGGGTCCTGTATTATTTTCAGGGATAGTCTGGGAATTATCTGCAGGTCTCGATCCATTTGGACCCGTTGCATCTCGTGTTTCTTGAGTAGAAGTCGAATTTGCCGCTCCTGATCCTGAACCTTGTGGGGGATCTTGATTACCCCCTGCACTGGCCGTAACGACCATTTTCCTGTTGTACCTTCGTTTGGGAATCGGTTGTGCACTGTTCTTTAATTTACCGTTCCTAAGGTTCATACAAGATCTTGATATTGTCTAGACAAAAATAAAGCAATTGATTAAAACAATCTGCTTGACACTGTCCCACTGGGCGTGCCAATTTGTTTACGGTGATTTCCGGTAAACAACCGCTAGTCTTCCAAACTATAATAAATATGATTTGGTTACTTGCAGGATCGACTAGATTGATCCTAGGACACATAGTCAAGAAGATTGTTATCAATGTTTGTTCGAACCATATTCATTATTTGTCTTCTTCAATAAGCGTTGTTCGATTAACAGAACAAATAGTCTTGACAATCACTTTGTTACATATAAATGTGACTTCAACGAAGTTACATAACATAGAAAATTAAAAGGACAATTGAAACGTAAAGAATCTTAAACTGCAGAAATATAAAAGACTTTGAAAGTAAATAGCATGAAAGTAATTCGAAAGTAAATGACATTAAAGTAAAGATGCAGAAACGTAAATGGCAAGAAGTAAACGAAATGCAGTAATTCTGAAAGATATTTAAAAGCAAAGGATAATACACATGTATTAAAATGGTGGTGTCATACGTACATTTTCTCAGCGGACTCTTTCTCTTAACGCTTGATACTTGAGTAAATATGTGAGTGATTTGTACAAAATGAACACACAGAATCCTATCATTAAGACTCCTATTTATACTAGTTTCGACCTTAACGGTCCTATACTAATCTGCTGCCACGTTTCTCATCAGAACTTCCAGCGAAGCCATCTGTTATTGAACGGTTACGAAACCGTCTTCGAATTTCAAATCTTCCCGCCTGAGTCCGTTTTCGCCGCGTGGCAGTGTATTAAGAACATTACGAAAACACGCTAAGTAGTAATACTTAAATACATATTCTATGAATTTTGTCTAAGTCCCGAAGACATATGCTTTCATTAATCTTTCAGCGTTCACTTATCTTCATCGAACTTAGAAGTCTTTATTTTTCGAAGCATGACCATCAGTAGCCATTCTTTTACTTTTTAAGGGATGGCCATCAGCAACCATCTTTCCTTCGATTCTCAACTCCTTCAAAGGACTAACAATATAAAACGAAATCTTCAGCTAACACATCCAGACCAAGAAAGTAACTTTCAAGTTTATCTTTCCAGTATTCAAAATTTTCACCATCAAATACTGGTGATCTAGTATAACCATTGTTACCATTGTATTGCTCAGCAGAGCCAGATGTAGATGCAGTTGGATTTGTTTGAACTTCACCAGCCATCTTTTACTGAAGCGTTTTTCTCTTCCTGAATCTTTTCTAAACACGGTTAAGTGCTTGCACCTTAGAACCGGCGCTCTGATGCCAATTGAAGGATAGAAAAACACTTAGAAAGGGGGGGTTTGAATAAGTGTAGTTTCAAAAACTCGTAAGATAAAAATAATTTGCACAAGTATTTTTATCCTGGTTCGTTGTTAACTAAACTCCTTCAGTCCACCCTATACAAGGTGATTTACCTCAACTGAGGATTTAATCCACTAATCACACAAGATTACAATGGTTTTCCACTTATACAACTTCTAAGTCTTCTAGAGTCTTCTGATCAAAACCTGATCACTCTAGGAACAAATGCTTAGACACAAGCTAAGACTTTCTTAGAGTATCCTGACCACCACGTGATCACTCTAATTACAACTGCTTAGACACTAGCTAAGACTTCCTAGAGTATCCTGATCAACACTTGATGACTCTAGTTACTTACAAATTAATGTAATCAATTCTAAGAGTATTACAATTGCTTCTTAAAAGCGATAATCACAAACTGTGATATTTCTCTTACAGATTTAAGCTTAGACTCACTAAAGTATTACAACAGTAATGTAGTGAGGTTGAAGATGAAGTTTCTGAGCTTTGAGTTGAACAGCGTTTCAGCAAGTTTTTCAGAATAAGTTCGTTCAGGATTCGTAACCTTGCTTCTCATCAGAACTTCATATATATAGGCGTTTTGAGAAGATGACCGTTGAGAGCATTTAATGCTTTGCGTATTCCGTACAGCATTGCATTTAATGTTTCACTGTTTTATCAACTACCTCGAGCCTTGCTTTTGCTGTGACTACTGACATTGCCTTTAATAGCTTCTAACGTTCCTTTTGTCAGTCAGCGTAGCCTGCCATCTAGTACTTGATTCTGATTTGATCTTTTTAAATACTACGTTGAAAATCATCAGAGTACAAACAGCTTGGTGCAGAGCATCTTCTGATCTTCTGATCTTGATATGCTTCTGAACATGATTCCATGACTTTAGTGCTTCTGCTTCTGAACTCAAGTTCTTCTGATGCTTCTAAAAGACCATGTTCTGATTCTGCTTGACCATCTTCTGATGTCTTGCCAGACCATGTGCTGAAGTTGCATACTGAACCTTCTGAGTCAAAGCTTCTTAGCGTTGATTTGTGCATACTCTTTATATATTTCCTGAAAGGGAAATTGCATATGATTAGAGTACCACATTATCTTGAGCAAAATTCATATACATTGTTATCATCAAAACTAAGATTATTGATCAGAACAATTCTTGTTCTAACACTTCATTCTGAATCCAGACTCCTCAACCACCCAATTCAAAACCAAACCTTCTGAACTCTCTGTTGGTGTACGTTTTGAATTTGTAAAACTTAAGGTACAGGCAGGTTTAGATGCACTGAAGGTAGCACATAATGCCAACATGGATTATGTTGCTTCTGGGAATCTCTGCAAAGCTTTCAGAAGAGAGATTCAATCTGACCTTCTGAAGCTTCAAGAAGCTTGTTTGGCTGATGCTCCTGGCCCTTCTGGATTTCTTAGGGACTTTGAAGAAAGCTACTTCTATCCCATCACCAGCTGGAAATCTCTTGAAGAGAAGGAATATGTTGATGAGCTTGAAGAAGTGCATCCTCTGGCTATGGTTGTGTGGAAGCCTCAATACAACGTTCTGACAAGAGACTTTCAGTCCATATTCAACTGGCTTAGGGAGAATCCCTCTGTTAAAGCACCAAATATGGTATATCCAAGCGTTGAATACCCATCAGAACTGGTTGCTCCAACACCTCCAGAGAATATGGCTGACATTCTTCTGGCTCTTGAAAATCCAGATGCTGAGATCCCTACTCCTGTGTATTCTGAAGATGCTTTTGTGTCAGAAACTGTTGTTGAGAATTATCCTGCTGAGAAAACTCCTGCTGAGGAAAATCAAGATGATGTTCTCATGGTTGAAGCAAATGCTGAGAATCCTTCTGTTTTGGACAATATCTTTGATGCTTTTTCTGCTGGACCTTCTGCCTCTGTTTTGATAAACATTATGAAGGTTCCTCAACAGAATCAAGTTGATTTGGCTACCCATCTAGACAAGCACGAGGATACTCATGATGAGTTCAAATCATTCATGAAGAATCAGAAGGAAGACACTACTGAGATTAAAAACCATATGGCCATCTTAGCTTCTAGGCTTGGCCCGTCGTAGTCTGTCTTTGGTCTTAGTCTGTTTTCCTTGTTTCTATGCATCTGCTTGACTTGCATATGTTTCTATCTTTTGTACCTTCTGATATTTAATCAATGCAAGTTTTATCTTCTTCACTTTGTGTGTCTTTTATCATCTGAATCTTTTACTGCTTTTTGATGTTACGACAAAAAGGGGGAGAAACATGATAATTAAATTGATTTATTATATCAGTTTCTAGGATTAAGTCTCAACATTTCCTAACATTATTTGCAAGTTCTATGTATTTGAGATATTTTTGCAGGATTGAAGATATTCTGAAAAATCTCAAACATGAGAAGCAAATACATGGGGAAAAGCAATTCTATAAAGAAGCATGTTCTTAAAGATTTGAAGCAAGCTTAATGCTATGAAGCTTCAAGATCAGAAGCAAGAAGAATGTTCTGATATTTTTCTTAGAATGCTCCGATACATTCATGCTCTGATATTTTTTTTAAGAATGCTCTGATACTATCAATCATGCTCTGATACATTTCAGAATGTAAGAATGATGTTCTGATACATTCAAGAACGTTCTGATACAATCAAGCATGCTAGGATCCAATTGATTACAAAGAAGAAATTCAAAGCTCTGTAGCTGTCCTATGGAAGTAATAAGCAGAAGCTCTGAATATTCTGAAGTTCTATGCAAAGTGAAAGTCTCGACTGAAATGGAAAAATACTCAGGGAAGTCTTTTATTTATAAATTCTTCTAGTATTTATTTCAGGGGGAGACTGTTAATCTCAGGGGGAGACATATTCACACACTCTGATTATTTTGGTTACAAATTCATATCAATTATATATGTTTTTGTCATCATCAAAAAAGGGGAGATTGTTAGAACAAGATTTGTTCTGATCAATATTCTATGTTTTGATGATTACATTATATATGAATTTTGTATAAGACAATGTGGTACTCTAATCCTTTGCATTTTCCATTTCAGGAAATATATAAAGAGTATGCACAAATCAGCGCTCAGAAGCACTGACTCAGAAGGTTATGGATGGCTACATCAGAACATGCTCTGGCAAGACATCAGAAGATGGTCAAGCAGAATCAGAACATGAACTATGAAGCATCAAAAGAACATGAAATCAGAAGCAGAAGCACTGAAGTTCTTATGGTATCACACTCAAGCTCTTCAAAGTCAGAAGACAAGAAGATGCTCTGCACCAAGCTGTTGACTCTGATATTCAAACATTGTTATTCATAAACATGAGTCCAAAAGAAAGTATAAGATGACAGGCTATTAAGTCTAATCTCTGACTGACAAAAGGAACGTTAGAAGCTACAAAAGGCAAAGTTAGTAAAAGCAGGAAAAGCATGGCTCGAGGTAGTTGCAAAAGTGTGAAACATTAAATGCAAAGCTGTACTATTCACGCAAAGCATTAAATGCAACCCAACGGTCATCTTCTCTCAAACGCCTATATATAGAAGTTATGATTAGAAGCTGTATAAGAAAACTCTTGTGTAAAATACCGAACTTTATCTTCAACCTCACAAATTCTTGTAATATTTAGTGAGTGTTAAGCTTAGAACTTAAGAGAAATATCACTGTTGTGATTATAGCTTTATAAGAAGCAATCTATACTCTTGTAAACATTATTTTACATTGATTGTAAAAGGTTCCTAGAGTGATCAGTGTGATCAGTAGACTCTAGAAGACTTAGAAGTTTTCTAAGTGGTGATTTCCTAGAGTGATCAAGTTGTGATCTGTATACTCTAGAAGACTTATAAGTTTTCTAAGTGGATAACCATTGTAATCTGTTGGATTAGTGGATTAAATCCTCAATTGAGGTAAATCACTCTAAGGCGGCGGACCAGAGTAGTTTCGTTAACAACGAACCAGGATAAAAATAATTGTGTTCATTATTTTTATCTTACAAGTTTTTAAAGTAACACTTATTCAAACCCTCCCTTTCTAAGTGTTTTTCTATCCTTCAAATACTTGATCAACTCTTGGAATTTTTCATCATACTCCGCTACCGTTCCATTTCCTTGTTTATGTAAGTACAAGCCTACACTCACCAAGGAGTTTTCGATTCATGGCAAACATCATAAGTGAACAAATACAAAAGCACAAGTGTATGACTCAAGGAAAAGCAGGTTTTTGGCTATCTAAGACACTTTAGGTCGACCTACCACAGGCCTAGGTCAACCTGTAAAGCTTCAGTTACTCAGCATATGGATTTGCATCAGTTAGGTCGACCCAGCTAATCCTTAGATCGACTCAAACTAAAGCAAACAAAGAAGATTCACTTCTGTCCCATTTAGGTCGACTCAACCAAGCCCCTAGGTCGACCTAAACTGAAGAAAAATCCCAAGAACCTGTTTCAACTGATCTTAGGTCGACCCAAAGCCCCAACAGGTCGACCCAACTAGCAACAATCATAACTTGGTTGAATCTGCTCCATTTTGGTCGACCCAAAGCCCCAACCGGTCGACCCAACTGGCAACAATCATAAATTGGTTGAATCTGCTCCATTTAGGTCGACCTAATCAATGAAGTAGGTCAACCTATCTCTTCAAAACTTGCCAAATTATGTGTTTGCTCTGCATCAACGTACCCGCACCTATATATATCTTTTTCTGTTAATTATTCATTTTCAACACCAACAACTGAAAGATACACAAAGGCTTCTCATCTTCGTTCTTCTTCTCAACTCCAACACAATTACACACAATCATTTTTGCGTTGAGAGTTTGCGATCAAGATCAATAACATCCATGGAATGGAATTGAGGATTCCTAGTGGGTGAAGATTTGTGGGGTTTTTGGTGAATAAAATCTGCAGATTTTGTCCTCCAAGACTGGTGAATTTTAAGGATTTTTATCAAGAGACTTCATCAAAGATTCACCTGAGTGTGAAGATTGAAGAACAAGGGTTCGAGCAATTCAAAACACTGCAGAGAGGGAATCAAAGTGAAGCTCTTGGAAGACACTTGATCTGGCTCAAGATTAAGGGGAAGAAGACTCAAAGGATCAACATATTCGGTTTATCGTTGTCGCTTTGTTATCTTCTTTGTATAAATTGTTTTCAATCATAATGAAAGACATCCCAATTCCCATTTGGAATTGGGGGCAGATGTAGTCGTAGCTAGGACGATCGACGAACTACCTGAACAAATATCGTGTTTTTATCGCTTTTATCTATTCGTTTATGTTTCGCTTATTTCTGGTCATAATTGCAAATTGATCAAAGCTTCAAGTGTTAAACTTGTGTGATAAGATTCTGCATAAACACCACAAGTCACCACACCTTGAATCATAATCAATTTGGACATTATCACCAAGTGTTTGATATATTGCTTCATCTGTTATCAAGTCATTGCAAATAAAGTTAATCAAGCAAGTAGTTAAACGATCTATTTTAGCTTAACCGATTGATTCTCTAAGCGGTCTTTCATCATTAATCCTTAACTGTTTCGTGGTTTAATCACATATCCGATTCTTTCATTAGTGGTTCGGAATAGACGCGAGTCGATCCCGAAACGCTTTCGCCTAAGTTTAAGATAAATCCGAAAAATTCTGAGGCATTTATTCACCCCCTCTAGATCCTTAAGCCTTGCATCTAACAAGTGGCATCAAGAGCTCTGGTTTATTCCGTGCTACGTGAAACACTTATTGGAAAAATGGCATTCGGACCTAAAGGGGCTCACAATAGAGCTCCAGTTTTCAACGGTGAAAACTATGGCTATTGGAAGGATTGTATGTGCGTTCATATCAATGCCATTGATAGGAACATTTGGACAGCAATTGTTAATGGTCCCTTTAAAATTACCATGACAAATTCAGCTGGTGGTGTCATTCCTAAACCAGAAAATACTTGGGATGCTGAAGATGAAAAGAAATATGGATACGATTGGAAAGCGAGAAATATTCTAATCTCAGCTCTAGGAGTTGATAAACACTATCGTGTTTCCCATTGTAAATCCGCTAAAGCTATGTGGGACACATTGCAAGTTGCCCATGAGGGCACTGATGATGTCAAACTAGCTAGAATCAATACGTTAACTCAAGAGTTCGAAATATTTCATATGGAAGATGGTGAATCCATCGAACATATGCAAAAGATATTCGTGCATCTTATAAATCATTTAAATTCTCTTGATAGACCTGTTTCTAATGCAAATGGTACTAACAAAGTTTTAAGATGTTTAAACAGGGAATGGCAACCCAAGGTTACAGCCATAAAGGAAGCAAATGATCTAAATACCTTAGACATCACCACTCTCTTTGGTAAACTTGGAGAACATGAGCAACATCTTAAATGCCTTGACATGCATGAGAAAAAGGCAAAGAAAGATAAGAACATGGAGAAAGAGGTAGAGAAGAAGTCAATAGCTCTAAAGGCTTCAAGCTCCAAGACCTCAAAGCAAGAGCAAGAGGATAGTGATACTAGTGATGAGGAAGACTCGAATGATGAGGAAATGGGACTGTTTGTGCGAAGATACATAAGAATACATAAAGAAAAATGGAGCAAAACACTCCGACAAAAGCTTGATCAACTATAGGAAGCAATTCAAAAAGTACAAACAAGATGAGAATAACAAAGGAAAATCCAAAGGTCCTTGCTTCAATTGTGGTAAAGTTGGTCATTACAAACCGGATTTTCCATACCTTAAGAAGGAGAAAGAGAAGAATCAAAGCAAAAGTCACAACAAGCCTAGAAGAGCCTATATAGCATGGGAAAGTGATTCATCTAGTGAAGACTCATCAAGCGATGAAGAAGAATCGGCAAACTTATGTCTTATGGCTCATCAACACAAGAAAAAGAAACGTGTAAGTCATCTTAAACCCGAACTTGTAGATAAGGTATCTCATGCTCAATTAAAATTAACTTTTGAAGAACTACATAGAAGTGCAATTGAAGCTTTCAAACTTTTGGCCTCAAATAAGAAAAAAATTTCATATCTTGAATCAAAAGTTGAGAAAACCGAAAAGGATATGGAAGCTTTAAAACAATCTATGCTAGATATTCAAAAGGATAAAATTGAGAAAGATCCTACATCATGGTTTGGTTGTGAGACATGTCATATTTGGCAAAAAGAAGTAAGAGATCTAAAGGCCAAATTAGATAAGGCTCTACAAACAAAAGTGACTTTTGCGGTTGATCCAAATAAGTTCAAAAGATTGTATACTCCTTTATATAGTAAATACACTTTTGTACCAAAAGAATCAACTAGCAAAACATCATATTCTCATCATATTACTTGTCACTATTGTTGCAAAAAGGGTCATACCATTGAAAAATGCAAATTTAGGAGGATTTTAGTTCCTAGAGGAGTATTTCAATGGTTGCCGAAGTGCAATAATTTTTGTACTCACTACCAAGGACCCAATGAAAATTGGGGACCTTTCACTCTAAATTAATTTTGCAGGAAAAGTGTCTTGACATTTTCGAAAGGTTGTGGTTCCTTGATTGCGGATGTTCAAGACACATGACAGGAGACATATCACTTTTTGTTGAGTTTCATGCAAAGAAGAAGCGGTATGCCACCTATGAATACAACAATCGGGGAACTATACTTGGTAAAGGAAGTGTAGAGTCAGTACATGTGTCCTTTGATGAATCTTACTCAAAATGTGTCGAGAAAGGTATCTCTTTCGATATTGAAGGCCCATCTACTGAAGATATTGTCAAAGAAAAGGAAGAGAAAGATGAATCTCATGATAGCGTCGAGAAAGAAAACATCTCAAGCAACGAATAACTTCCAAAGGCCTGGACAAACGTAAAAGATCATCCAGTTGACAACATATTAGGTGACATCTCAAAGGGTGTTACAACACGCTCCAAGATAAGTAACTTCGGCTATCATTCTGTTTTTGTTTCACAAGTTGAGCCGAAAAACACAAAGGACGCATTACTTGATGTGCATTGGCTAATAGTCATGCATGAAAAATTAAACCAGTTTTAAAAGGAATGATGTATGGGACCTTGTCCCTCATCCGGGAGAACATCAAGTAATTGGCACTAGGTGGGTTTTTCGTAACAAACTTGATGAAAACAGAGTCATTACTAGAAACTAAGTTAGGTTGGTAGCTCAAGGCTATAATCAAGAGGAAGATATTGATTATGAGGAGACGTATGCTCCTGTATCACGTCTCGAGGCAAATTCACTTCTTAACCGCTTATGTTTATGCTAACATTTCTCTTAGTACGAAGGTAGTTCGCCATCAATCAAGGATCGTGCTACATTGACAAGAGAAATATACTTCACGTTACGTCATAATGACAAGATATCTGAAAGTTGAGAAAGTGGTAACATGTTTGTTGTTCATTTCCAAAAATATTATTGATGCTATAATATGCTATCTATTGACATGTTTATAGTGACTTCATATATGCCTCTCCATATATCTCAATCACATGTATATATTGCCCATCATTAATCATAATATGTCATGTTTGGGCATGCTATTAGTAGAACAAGCAAACATCCTACATTCATAAGTCAATCCACTGCATTTCAAGCATTTGAAGCATTTTTGGTCGACCTCCTATGCCTTTGAGTCGACCTGCTGAAGCATTTTTTTTAAAAACAAAAAAAACACTTGCAGTTACGTCGACCTAGACCTGTTTTAGGTCGACCTATTCTGAAGTATTTTTTCACTGCTTCTGTTAGGTCGACGCAGACTTAGATTAGGTCGACCCACTGAGTCATAAATGCCAAAAATTGGGTTTTTAGGTCGACCCGGCCCATTCTTCTACATACTTATGCATACACTTTCATTCTTGTTCCATCTCAAACATTCTCTCTACGGCCAACCCTAATCCTCCAAGATCAAATCCTTCCAAAACTCCTCTCTTTCATGCAACTCGTCTTCAACAATGGCTCCAAAGTCCAGAAAAGGGAAAGAAATTGCGTTCGGCTCTTCATCTCAACCGGTAAGTGCTCTTGCTCTCGTTCATCCTGATTGTAAGGGGGACTTTGAAAAATGGCAGATGAAGCGGAAAATTATTAACCAATATGTTTACAACCCTAAGGTAGCCGATAGGATGAATATTCCAGAAATTACTAGTCTTATTATTCATCAAAATATTCATCCACTGTTGCAATGCGACACTCCATATAGTGAAGATGCTGTTTGAGCCTTTTATGCTGGGTTACAAAAAGGTGAAGGTTGTTATTTCCGGTTTAAAATGGGTTCTCGCTCTCACTTTGTGGATAAAAAGGTTTGGGTCAGTATTTTTGGCCTTACCCTTGAGGGTGATGAACTTTGCATAGAAGATGGAGATGTTCCGGCACACTATGATCACTTGGTCTACATGAAATCAATTCTCAAGGACCCTTCTGTTCTTGATAAACCAAATGAAAAAATCACAGCAGGGTACCTAATGAGAAATCCAAGGCTATTGCATTGGATCGTCTCTAGAATCATTCGACCACGATCGGGTGGATATTCTAGAATTGAAAGAAATGAGATTGTGTTGATGTACCTACTGCAAAACAGAACTCGTGTGCACTGGCCTAACTTTCTAGCCACCAAGTTCTATGAAGTCAAGCAGAAAACTACAGCTCTATGTTTTGGATCGATCATTCAGACAATTATAAATCACTTTGGTATGAAAATTGATGGAATGACCTACATCAGGATCAAACACCCTCAAGAGTTTTCTCAAACAACTTTGACTCTCATGGGCTATCACTTGGATCCAAATAGGCAGGCTTACTATCTTATCCAAAAGGGTACTGGAAAGATTATCTACAACTATGATGATCCTGCTGAATTCGGTCTTATCGGAGGAAATGAAGAAGAAGAAGAACATGATCTTGACATCCCTATTGATGATGATCACACTATGGAAGATGTCCCTCATAATGCAGACTCAAATTGGCAATATCCACCTTCTCACGAAGAAGATATTCCTAGGGGATACATAGCTCAACCTCCGCAGGATCAATCCAACATCATTTCAATGCTAGAGAACATGCAACTTCTTCAACAACAAAATTTTGAAGCTCAGCAGCTCCAATTTCAGAACATGCAGCAACTTCAACAAGATCGTTACAATGAACATCAACTTCAGTATGCAAATATGCTTTGCTTAGCTCAAGAGCATAAAAGTGATTTTGAGACTTTTGCCTCAAACTTGACTGAACGACAGAACCGCTTTGAAGAAACAGCAACTAATCGGCATGCTAGTCTAAGTCAAAGCTTCAACATTCTCAACAGATTCGTCCTTGACCTGCTTGAACAAGTTTAAGAGGATCGAGCTCCAGGTTTCCAAAGAGGAAGAGGAAGGCGGGGATGACGTTAGAGAGCATTGCATTTCATTTCAATCATGTTGTTGCTTCCTTTATTACTTGAACTTAAGTTTGGTTTGTACTTTTAAATATGCTTGGATATTATATTCTACTTCTCTACCATTATGTTATGTAAGATATTGTTTTGTTAAGATTATTCTGTTATTTTCTTCTATTTCTCTCTTGTTGTCTATCTTTTGATGTTGTCAAAGGGGGAGATAAGTTGAGAGTATGGCGGAGCTTAGTACAGGGGAGCTTACGCATACAAGTCCGGGGGAGCTTTCGTCATTCAACCAAATGTTTGCCATCATCAACAAGGGGGAGTATGTAAGTACAAGCCTACACTCACCAAGGAGTTTTCGATTCATGGCAAACATCATAAGTGAACAAATACAAAAGCACAAGTGTATGACTCAAGGAAAAGCAGGTTTTTGGCTATCTAAGACACTTTAGGTCGACCTACCACATGCCTAGGTCAACCAGTGAAGCTTCAGTTACTCAGCATATGGATTTGCATCAGTTAGGTCGACCCAGCTAATCCTAGGTCGACTCGAACTAAAGCAAACAAAGAAGATTCACTTCTGTCCCATTTAGGCCGACTCAACCAAGCCCCTAGGTCGACCTAAACTGAAGAAAAATCCCAAGAACCTGTTTCAACTGATCTTAGGTCGACCCAAAGCCCCAACAGGTCGACCTAACTGGCAACAATCATAACTTGGTTGAATCTGCTCCATTTAGGTCGACCTAATCAATGAAGTAGGTCAACCTATCTCCTCAAAACTTGCCAAATTATGTGTTTGCTCTGCATCAACGTACCAGCACCTATATATATCTTTTCTGTTAATTATTCATTTTCAACACCAACAACTGAAAGATACACAAAGGCTTCTCATCTTCGTTCTTCTTCTCAACTCCAACACAATTACACACAATCATTTTTGCGTTGAGAGTTTGCAATCAAGATCGATAACATCCATGGAACAGAATTGAGAATTCCTAGTGGTTGAAGATTTGTGGGGTTTTTGGTGAATAAAATCTGCGGATTTTGTCCTCCAAGATTGGTGAATTTTGGGGGTTTTTATCAAGAGACTTCATCAAAGATTCAGCTGAGTGTGAAGATTGAAGAACAAGGGTTCGAGCAATTCAAAACACTGCACAAAGGGAATCAAAGTGAAGCTCTTGGAACACACTTGATCTGTCTCAAGATTAAGGGGAAGAAGATTCAAAGGATCAACATATTTGGTTTATCGTTATCGCTTTGTTATCTTCTTTGTATAAACTGTTTTCAATCATAATGAAAGACATCCTAATTTTCGTTTGGAATTGGGGGCAGATGTAGTCATAGCAAGGACGATCGACGAACTGCCTGAACAAATATCGTGTTCTTATCGCTTTTATCTTTTCGTTTACGTTACGCTTATTTCTGGTCATAATTGCAAATTAATCAAAGCTTCAAGTGTTAAACTTGTGTGATAAGATTCTGCATAAACACCACAAGTCACCACACCTTGAATCATAATCAATTTGGACATTATCACCAAGTGTTTGATATATTGCTTCAACTGTTATCAAGTCATTGCAAACAAAGTTAATCAAGCAAGTAGTTAAACGATCTATTTTAGCTTAACCGATTGATTCTCTAAGCGGTCTTTCATCGTTAATCCTTAACTGTTTTGTGGTTTAATCACATATCTGATTCTTTCAATAGTGGTTCGGAATAGACGCGAGTCGATCCCGAAATGCTTTCGCCTAAGTTTAAGATAAATCCGAAAAATTATGAGGCATCTATTCACCCCCCTCTAGATCCTTAAGCCTAGCGTCTAACAGTTTCAACTCCAGAAATTTCACTTCTTTCTTTCCACGCACAACTTTTAGGAAATAGTTTTCCAAAAATGCATCACGGAAAATGGCTCAATTCACTTCCATACCTTCCTCATCAAATCGCTGCATAGTATTACCCTACCAATCCTCTGCTTCCTTCTCCAGCATGTGAGTACCAAACTGCTTCTGCACATCGGTACAATTCATGACTTGAAAGATCTTCTCGATTGCTTTCAACAATGCTTATGCCTTATCAGGTTCACACTCTTGTTCAAAGATCGGTGGATTGTTCCTTCAGAAATCTCCTAAAGCACAAAACTCATTCTCCTTTCCAATACCAGTATTCGCATGCGGTGCTTGCCTAATAGCACCAACTAACCTCGTCAATGCCTCAACAATAGCATCGTCATACCTTCCTGCAACCATTGTCCTAAGACAGCCAAAAAATTACACATAAACATTATTGATCGTGTCAGATACACAGATCGAATATGACGAGAATAAAGACATTGATAACCTTGGCTAACTTGCCGACCATGATCTGATACCACTAATGTAACAGTCCTTTTTACCCCAAAGAAATTATAACATATAAAACAGAGTAAGATAGCATGCATACAACACAATGAAAACCAACTAAACATACATAATATACCACTGATCATTATCATAACACATATTCATACTTCATGTTTCATTAACAATGCATAACGCAACTAAATAATTCTTCTTCAAAATATTTTCAATGATTATATCTCATACTATAATCACCTATCAATTCATGATAACGATATCATTTCATTAATAAGTCATAAGAATTCAAAACATCGGGCACAAAGGCCACTCGCCATATTATCTCAAAATACAATACCAAATAGGAGAATCTAACAATATCTCATAACAATAAGCATGAGTTCAAACACCCCTCTCTCCGTGTTACATGACCATATAATCGACTCACTACCTAATTAAACAGAATAACCAAACAAGCTCCTCTAATAATCCTCGTGCAAAGTACCACTATTCTTCGGTACCAGAGCAATGTCGCGTCGAACATCATTCCAACAGAATACAACATACAAACATCCAACGAATTCATCATGCTTCACAATCATAATGAATTCTACAATCATCGCACATAGCATAATTATCAAGGATATCACATCAAGATAACAATTACCAATTATTACATATCACTCATCAAAATCAATCATCACAAGGCAAGAAATTTGACCCCAATGCAATTTAATACGACTCATGCATATGGTACCAACGTGAACCTCAAGCTCACCTCGCTCTCGATTCATTTCTAGAATTAGAGCCACGGTCCCGCTCCGGACTAGGATCCAAGCTACAATATGAACATATAGTCCACTGCTTCTGTTTCAACACTAGGATCAAAGCCACAACTATAGTACAATCTCCCCATGAATGCATGTGCAACAAAACCAACAATATATGCAATTAAGATTCTCACATAACCTTAATCATCCATGCATATCACAATAATTCAAACACATCAAATTATCCACCAATCATTGCACAACATACATACATCACCAATAAAGCATTCACATAGCATTTATCAATCATAAATAACAAATAGCATACAAGCCAATCAATGTTATCTTCACCAATCACCAAAACACCATATACATATACTAAAAATCAAGTATCAAGTATACATTCATCTTTCGATTCAAAACCTATCCAATCTCATAAAACATAAGCATATAGGATCCCAATTTAAAGAATCAAAAATCACAAAATTTCAAAAAAGGCCGGGCTACGCGCAACATTCCCTTGCTACACACTTTTACAGTCTCGACCGCGCTGCACACGCGGTTTTCGTGCGGCGCGCTCCTAGTGATTTTTGAAAAAATTCCCTTTTTGACAACACTTTCTAAAACCCGTTTTTAACCATAAAAAGACATCCAAACAGCCATTAATCATACATAGATAGGTTCCTATTCATGGTTCTATCATGGGTTATCAATACAACAACAAAAACATGATTCTTCATTCAATTACATGGATTTCTACATAAACCCTAACATACAAAGTTATAAAAATTTGAAATAAAGAACATCTAACATGTATTATACCCGTTGCATATTATATACAACCATAATAACATAGATTCCCACCCTTATCTTAGGTTGAATCCTCTAGTTCTTCATCTTCCTTCACTTTCTCCCTTTATCTTATTCTCTTGTGTTCTTTCTTTTCTCTTTCACAAAATGAGATACAAACCTAATCCCTTCTCTTACTATCTCTATTTAGTTAATGGGCTTAGTCATTTTCACCTTGTGATTACTTCTATTTCTAATTATTAGCCCAATAGCTTATTTTATCATTAACTCACCTAATAACTCAAATAGCATAACTAACACATAATCACACAGTTAAATTAATTATCACACCACATGTTAATTAAATAAATGAACAACTAATAAACGAAATCTACATAATAATCGGTATGATAAATAAGATGCCTGAGCACGTCAAGCGCATTGTTTTCTATTTTATTATAATAGAGTTCGCCGATTGATGCTTGACCATGCTAGACACCTCCCTGTTGTCTGCTTTGTTCAGGAGTGGCACTTAGAGACATCCTCCTTTCATCTTCTATTTGGGGAGAAGACCCTCACTTTGGATGTTGTCCCTGTATTTTTATCTTCACCAATCAATGTTATCTTCACCAATCACCAAAACACCATATACATTTACTAAAAATCTAGTATCAAGTATACCTTCATCTTTCGATTCAAAACCTATCCAATCTCATAAAACATAAGCATATAGGATCCCAATTCAAAGAATTAAAAATCACAAAATTTCAGAAAAGGCCGGGTGTCGCTACCGCGAAAAATGGAATCAGAGTCGCCACTAATATATTTATCCCATCGCGGGAAAGGAATATCAGAAACCTAACTCAAAAAGAGAACAAAGGTCTTTCGACCAGAGAACACGGTACGGGAGTCGGTTACGCAAGGGGAAGGTGCTAGCAACCCTCACGCCCATCCTACTCGATGGTATCCACCTATGTTTGTTTCTATCTAAAGGGTGTCTAATGTCTAAAACCTAAATGCGAATGCATGCAAAAGAAACACGGGGAAAAGAAGGAATTATATACAAGTGTGCTCGCTTAGGCCCCGCGACCCAATGCCTATGCATCCCTTTCAGGAATCAGAGCGACCGTAGTTCGACTCAATAGTTTCCATTTGTTTTGTGTTTTTTAGTTGAACAGAGGCTAAAGTCGCACTCCACGATGCTCGACCTTTGGAGACTTATACGCCTAATTATGGAATAGATTCAACATGTTCTTAAGAATGCCACGAGGGCGAGAGACAGAAGAGAGTTTGGGTGTTTCGAATGGATCCCTTAAGCAAGGGAGATTCGAGTTACCCTTTGGTTTGTGTTTTTTAGAAATTGGGAACTTACGCTTGGATGGTTCCCTTAAGCAAGGGAGATCCAAGCACTCGAATGATTCCCTTAAGCAAGGGAGATTCAAGCTTCCATCCCTTATTTAATGATTTTAACTTTTTTATTAATGTTTTTTAAGTGTTTTCTTTGTATTTTTTAGAGGGATTTTATTTTGAGTATTTGTTAGGTGTTTTAGTGTTGTAAAAAAAAGAATGAGAAAAAGGGGGGACTAGCCTATTACTAGCCTAATTGTTGTCTATGTACAAGGAGTGATTCTAGCCTAAAGTTATGTTAACATGATAATGAAATAGATTCTAAAAGGAGCTACAAATGATACTAACAAAATAGGCCAAAAATATGGCCAAAGCCACACAACAAAATTATATCCAAAAAACATACCAAAATTAACATGTAAATGATACAAAAGAATAAACGAAACAATTCAAGGATTAGTACAAAAATTAGTCTAAACTACTACTATTTTAATGAGTTTTTTAGGTATTAAGGGGATTCTAATTCAAGCCTAAATTGTACTAAAACCTAAATTTTAATAAGCCTAAACTAGTATTTTTATTGTTTTCTATGTCATTTTTATTACCTAAAAATTAAACAAAAATTGTGATTCTAGATGTTGTTATTATCTAAAAAAAATTAAAACAAAACTATGTCAAGACTCCTAAATTCTAACAAGAAAAATAAGTAGCACAGGGAGGTTTCATGTGAAAATATGGGTGTAAGTAGATCCAGGTGCAGGGCCCAGGGAGACAAGCCTAAATAGAGTTTTTTGTATGTTTTGGCCAAAGATGGCGTGAAAGATGGGCCTATGGGGGGTGCACGCTAGCAATTATGTACAAGAGGCCCAACGTTCTGTTTTGCATAGTTTTTCTGCTTACCAAAAAATGGTGTACTGGGCATAGGGGAAACGTGGGTTAGAAATTCGTTGGCCCAGGGGAATGTGTTTGATCCAACAGCATTTACTTTCAGATAATTTTTATTCAAATTTTAATTAAAAAAAGATTGAAATTAAAAATAAAATTAAATAACAGAAAGGGATTAGGTCAATTTACATGTGACGATTGGGATTGTCTCCTTCCTCTCTCACGAGCAAACGGCGGCCGGAGGCCTTCCCAAACTTCTCCGATCAACGCAACGGCGACAAGTCTCCTCCTCCTCTCTAATTCAACACTCTCACTCTCTCGCGCTTTCGAATGTCACTCTCGACCTCTCTGCTTCTCGTGAACAGTGGCGATGGAGATTCGATTGCTCCGGTGAATTCCTTCTCCCTCACGAACAAAGGCAAACGACGCGGCGGAGCAGGCCTTCTCCGACTGAAGCCTTTTCTTCTCCGTCTCATCTCTTGTTCTCAATCCCGATACCGAATTCAGACTCCTTTTTTCTTTCCATTTCGGCGTCTTCTTCTTCCATTCGTATTTGTCTGAATCGCTCCTATTGTTGGAGTGATGATTGCAGGTTGCAAGATCATCGATGATGTGCGTTGCGAGGCGAAGCTGATACGGTGATGACGATATTGATTGTGCCGTGAAGATGCAAGTGAAGTTGAAGATTTGTTGATGAAGTTTCAATGGTGAATCTTTGGTGATTATGATCGATTCTGATGCAGAAGTGTGGATGGAGGAGAATCGAGTTGAAGACGATTGCCTGAGTTTGGGATGATTGAAGCAGTGATGAAGATACTGAGAGAAAGATGAAGGTGAGTTTTTTTGTTACGATTTCCTCTCTCCTCCTTTTCTGAGATTCTGTTTGCAATTGAATTCATCTGCTTCTGGTTTTTTGGTAATGATTCTTTCTGTTAGGGCAATTCCTCTGCCGAATCCACGGAGATGAAGAGGATGAAGGTTTTATGTGAGGTGGTGAATATTGGAGAAAAGATTGAAGAATTGATGGTTATGAAGATGTGATGAAGATGAGTGGGATGAAAATGAGAATGAAGATTGGTTGTGGAGAGAGTTTGAAGAATGATTGGAGATTGTGCAATGGTGGAGAAGACAATAGGAGATTGAAGGGAGAGATTGAATATGGTGGATTGTGAGAGAATAAAGGGTGGCTCTGCTGAGAAAAAAATGGTGGAGCCAATTGAGGAATGATGAAGATGTTATATAGGGATGAAGGTTAGAATTCAGTTATGGATGTTTTGATCTGAGCCAATGGTTGGGGAAAGCGGTTATGAGCAATGGAGGGCTGAGATTGAGTCTGAGATATGAGGTTAGGTTATGTGGTTTATGACTTTGCTGAATTTTTGTAGGTTTGAAACTCTTTGGAGTTTGGGGTGATTTATGCAGGGGCTGATATGTGGATTCACTTGAATGTATGCAAGTGTGAATGTAATGTTAGTGTGTGAGCACAAAACTGTGATAACTTGAATGTCATGTTGCAATCAGAATTAGAATGGACCTTGTGCTCATTTTTTTTTATTCTTGAATGGTGTAGGGCTGTTTTGGTGAATGGTTGAATGATGGAGCTTCGAGGTTTATGGTAAGGAGCTGAAAAGCAAGACGAACGCAACATGGTTGTAGATCATTCTCATAGTAGCAGCCTGTTGTAAAGTTTCTGTTGGAACTCTGTTTAGCTTGATTGAAGAATTGGCAGAGGATTTTTTATTGAAGGTTGGTAGTGATTGAAGATGGTTGAAGGTTGATTTTTTGTGATGAAGATAGGAAGATGAAGATTCGATGAAGGTGGAGAGTTTTCAGGTTTGTTACGATTCCGTTTTTCTCTGTTATCGATCCCTGTTCTGAAATTCTCTTCCCCTTTTTCTGTTATGCCAATTCTTTTCTTCTGCCATTTTGAAGGTGATGAGTTTCTGTTAGAATTTTCTTTTCTTTTGCTGTTTATGTTAGAACTCCGTTATCCGTTTTTTTTGTTAGCTGCTATTGGTGTTAGTTGCAAATCAGTTAGGAATCGGTTAGAACAGTTAGGGAATACCGCTGCTGATGTTGGGCTGTATGTTGTTTTGTAGTAATGTTTTTCCCTTCTTGAATTCTATTATTGGCTTATGTTCGGGTTCTTGCAAACCAGTCTTTCTGATATGTAGATTTTCGGTCGAGTTTATTTATGGTTTATGCAGGTGAGTCTATGCAGCAAGCTTGGGGGTATTGTTGCAAATCTGATTTGGACAGCATGATGAAGATGAATTATGGCATGAAGGCTATTTTGTTTTTGTGTGATTTTGTAATGAGTTTTTGTAATAGATATATGGATTTGAATTGTATGGATTTTTAGTATTTTGTAATGGGTATTTTGGATTTGAATTTGAATATGATTTTGTAATGGATATTTTTTTGTATTGAATAGAGACATGGGCTTTTGAATGGAAATGTGAATTTTGACATGAATAACCTCTTTTGATGGGCTCTAACTTTATTCTGATCAATCCTCATGAATAATTCTTTCAGTAATTCTTGATGTTATGAACTAAAGTGTGTTTAAAACGTAGACGCCATCAACGAATCTTTGGCATTTTGAATTCACAACATCAAATAATCGCTTGAATGAACATCTTTTCAACTCAATGAAATCCAACTTGCATTCTTAAGAAAAACTCCAATTTTAATTCCCAAAACACAAGTAACTTGCACTTCAAGCAACCTAGCAATTTGAAAGACTTATGATGCCTTGATTGTAATGAATCTTCAAGTCGAATATCATGGCTTCACAAAATAATTCCTCAATAAACGACTTTAACCTGATGCCTCGGGGAATCCTTTGATGAAGATAAAGCTCGAAGCATACACCTTACTACTTGTAGAACAAGAAATACCATATCTTATTAGTTGTGTACGCATCAATTTCATTACGAAACCTTACGCTTCCAAATCCTTGATCCCATGCCTCTTTTTTTATGTTTTATTTGATGAATGAATGAAAAGTCATGTTAATGGCCTAATGGAGGTATGCAGACGAATGTAAAGCTTAAGCCAGTTAGAAATAAATATGATGGGCAAATTTTGGGGTGCAACAGCTGCCCCTATTCAATCTTCTTGAACCTGAATGTATGAACGACACCAGTTCTGGACATGAGAGGTGTAAGTTGATTGAATACCCAAAAATACCATCAAAATTTGCATTCCGTGGTAAAGCAAAAAGTGTTGGACGTTATCAAAGGATACCAGTCGAAGGTGGATCTTAACCAGATTGCTAACCTCAGTTAGACTTGAACAAAGAGATGTATCCGTGGGACAACTCTAAAAGGAAGAAACCAGCCGTAGGGGAATCTACCAAATTGCTAACCTTAGTTAGACTTGAAAAGGGACACAGCCGTAGGGTGACTCAACAAGGATGAAACCGGCCGAAGGGGAATCCGATCCTAATTTGCTAACCTCAGTTAGACTTCAAAGAGAGACATAGCCGAAGGATGACTCGACAAAGGAAGAAACCTGCCGAAGGGGAATCTACCAAATTGCTAACCTCAGTTAGACTTCAAAAAGAGACACAGCCGAAGAGTGACTCGATAAAGGATGAAACCAGCCGAAGGGGAATCCGATCCTAATTTTCTAACCTCAGTTAGACTTTAAAAAGAGACACAGCCGAAGGGTGACTCGATAAAGGATGAAACCAGCCGAAGGGGAATACGATCCTATTTTGCTAACCTTAGTTAGACATGAACCAAGAGACGTAGCCGAAGGACGACTCCAAAAGGAAGAAACCAGCCGAAGGGGAATCTTACCAAATTGCTAACCTCAGTTAGACTTCAAAGAGGGACACAGCCAAAGGGTGACTCTAGATCTGAAAAAGGTGTGCCAATAATCATTGGACTTTATTGAGGAGGACTAGTAATGACTAGACTTTATGGGGATGTTGATGATCATTGAATTTGAAGGAGATGCCAATAACCATTGGGCTTTACTGAAAGAAAGGTTAGTGACAACTAGAATCAATCAGGGGATGCCAGTAAACACTGGGCTTTCAAGAAGATATTGATGCTTGCGAAGCATAAGAATTACATGGATCCCTCAGGCCAAAGGCAGGGTGTAACCCTTCAAGGGTGGCAATCATTCGAATTGCCACACACATAGTATGGATTTCAAATGATTGAAAAATGAGATAGGTTGAATGCCCACCCTCATTCGCACTCTATTATGCATGCGGCATGCGGGAAAATAACCAAAATAAGACTAGTAACGACTAGACTCTACACGCGGATGACAGTAACCACTGAACATTCACGGAGATGTTGATGCTTGCGAAGCATAAGAGTTACATGGATCCCTCAGGCCGAAAGCGGGGTGTACTCTTCAAGAGTGGAAATCGTTCAAGTTGCCACACACCAAGTATGATTACCCAAATGATTGAAAAATGAGATGGGTTGAATGCCCACCCTCATTCGCACTCTAATCTGCACGCAACATACGGGAAAATAACCAAGGCACACTTGCAAGAAGCAAGAGATCCCTTATGCAAAAGGCAGCAAGGGGACTCACAAAAAGTAAGTACAAAGAGAAGACTGGTGACGACCAGACTCTATTAGATGATGCCACTAAACACTGGACTTTGAAAGAGGTATTGTTACTCACGGAACATAAGAACTACATGGTTCCCTCAGGCCAAAAGGCGAGGTGTAATTCTTCAAGAGTGACAATCATTCATATTGCCACACACAAAGTATGGGTTATCCAAACGATTGAGCTCAGCAAACGGGAAATAACCAAAGAGACAATGATCTCGACGAAGAAAGACTTTGTACTTAATCCACACTGGAGGGAGAAAGTGAGACTTCTTCTGGGGATATATTACTTCGTGCCTTTCGGAGCACATACAAACTTGGCTTATGCATGTTTGATTTTTTTCATGGCGTAATGCTCCATATTCATGGAAATGCTACGCGTTTTTTTGTAGATGCAATGTGAATGCAATGATTACTATATGCAGAGATAACGAGGGCCCTTTAGAGAATATCCCACTGACTTGTGATCGAGCTTCATCTCTGCCCTCGGGAGAGGTTAATACCAGGGAGAATCCCCTTAGTGTTAAGAACTCTGTGGGGGTGCCAAAAGACATTGGCCTTTGACTTGTAAGATATACTTCTGATTGTTGATTTGAAGAATAATTTCTGACTTCTCACCATGTTGGGGATGAGAACCCTGATGAAGGACTCTTTATGGGATGAGTGGAACAACTCCGAGGAGAAATAAACTCCTATACTTGGGAGAGAATGAATTCTCAGGAGAAATAAACTCCTATGCTCGGGGAGGGACTTTTCAAGGAGCAATAAACTCCTATGCTTGGGGAATCGAATCAAATATCAGGAGAAATAAACTCATATGCTCGGGGAGAGAGTAACTTGCAGGGTAAAAGCATTATGATACTTCTCCATTCTGTGATGGTCAACTGCATTTTACAAGTGAATGATGGTTCCTTCAATACAAACCAAAAGAGTATGCCCCAGGCTGCCTGACTTGTGAAGATATCTGATTTAACAAAGACATTTTCCTCGAAAGGATCCTTACAACAGGCTCACTTGAGGTAACTCTGCCCCAGCATATTCAAGCGTTTGAAATAGTCCTTCATGGTCAACAGATCTTCGAGAGAATTGTCAAATCTCGACGCAACTGCCCCTGATTGAGTGAGCTTGAGAGATTCCTCGACGTCACTAATTTAGATTGATTGAAATCAAGAGAGAGATTCCTCGACTTAATTGACCCTGATTAGTCTAATTTGAGATGTCAAACCTTGATTTGCTGGCCCATATGGGATGAACTCACGAGAGAGATTCCTTGTCGTGACTGCCCCTGATTATGTACATCTTACCAGAATCCTCGAGTTTTACTTCCCTTAAGATCCCACAAATCGTGGAAGTAACTTTACCACACTCAATAGAGTATTCCAAACCTTCAGGGTAATCAATCAAAGAGAGTATCCACTGCTCATGCTCAATAGAGTATTCATACTTCTCCCCTCAGGGTAACCAATCAAAGAAGGTATAAACTGATTATGCTCAATGGAGTCTTCAGGCACTTGTCCCTTAATGATCAAACAACGAGGGCATCAAACTGCACATGCTCAAAGGAGTATTCAGATAACTTGCTTTGATAATGATTTCTTTTTACTCTACGAAGTTCTCAAGTCTCTTTTACTTTGACGTGATCAAGATCTTCATGGATTCTCATCATACAAACTTCCTTGATGTTTAAGCAAATGTTTTGTATGCAAAAGAATGTTAATTATAAGAATGATAATTCTAATGCAAAGCCTATGCTAGTCTTGAAGATTAAAAAACTTTTTATGCAATGAGGTGGCCACCTCTTGTGAATGAAATGTAAGGCGGGCATACAATACCAACATAGATATGTGTTACGCTTCATTGGGAGGCAGCTAAACACTATCTCTTCGGAGTGTGTTTTAGAAATAAACCCTACTTCAATTAGGACTTTAAAGGGTTGTAACTTGGTTTGGTTCATGGTTTTAAGAAACAAAGGATTTTTAGGCTCAAAATTATTTGGTGCCCACCCCCTTCGTGATGTTCTCCATTCCTATATTCAATTAACTCAACATTAGTGTTCGTCCCTCACAAGCAATTTTAAGATGGTTGAGGAATCAATGAGGTTTTTTTTTTTTCCGGACATGGCAGCCGCTCACTTTTTATTCTTTTGATTCATTATCACACGACTTTGTTCTTGTTTTATTTTCACCATCATTTTTATTTTTATTGCTAGAATTTTTCTTTTCATTATTTCTTTTTTTTTCATCATTTTTTTGCTCTTTTTTTTTTTTTGAACAAGTCGTGTGACCTCGCATTGTCTTTGATTCGTTGGAAGTGATTGCGACTGCCTCATTCCATGATTGATGAAGAATTACCATTGTGGCATCGTCATCTTTTATCCTTTTGGTAGGTGAAGGATAACCATCACGGTTTTGACTTTCCTCAACCTTCTGAAGGATAACCATTGTTGTATCCTTAGATGCGTATCCTTTATGAGTTTTGAACACTTGATCAAGTTAAATGAACACTACCCTGCCCCAGGGTTAAAATTAAAGGTTTTTTTCTGAACAGAAAAGAAACTTCTACTTCAAGGCTCAAAGGGGTTAATGAGGGTCTATCTCCCTTATATCTCCGGTGTTTGGAGATTTGAAATAATGCTTGTACATCATCAGTCGGGTTTTATTCAAAAACACACAATTAGGGATTTTTGCATTTTTTTCATTCTCCCTCCGCTTGTTGCCTAAGCAAGCAATTAATAAAAGTCAGTATCGTAATGCCAAAACATTTTTTGAGTGAAAACGAATGGATTACTTCAAGACAAACATAAACAATATATTATGATTTTCATTCAGAAATTAACAAATTTTTACATGCTAGCAATGCTTAAACAAACAACAAGATGTTAGGAATGATAATGCAATAAAGATCTTAAATGAATGCCATTGTTGAGGAGACTTGACTCCGTATGGACTTATTGCTCTCGAATGCCTTTTGCAGTTTTGATACCCCATTGAGACATCAATTTGTAAATAAACCTATTGGATTGAATGAGATTGCTCTGGAATTGTTGAGGACTTGAATTCTGCCTTTGAATGTCCTACCACCTTCAGTTGAATGGCTAGGTGCCCCAGCATGGTAGCCACTTAGCATTATCATATGTTCCTTCCACACACTTTAGATTATTTCCCAGAAGAATATTCCAACAAAGGCGTACAAGAGTGGTGCATTTTTTCCTTACTTTAGGGATTCGAGCAATGCAAATGATGCAATACTCAAGATAGACAATGTCTTGCTTATCCCTCGGTTGGGAGCCCTAAATATAGATGCTAGAACGGTAATCACCATCATGACTGCAAGAATGTTCCATTAGCATCAAACTCAAGAGAGCTATCCGTGGTGAGGAAGACCCAAAACACCAACAATCAGGGATATAACTGGGCACAAAGCATTGGAATTACATCGGTTCATTTCTTATATTCTTTCTTTATCTGTTGACGAGCAAAGGCCACCGAGAAGAAAATTTTGGGAAGAGATGACACATGATATGAAGCAACAACTTGAAAATGAGAAATGCCTTTGCAGAACACTCTTGATTACCAGACGGCAAAAGATTCTGACGAAATTGCACAATAATTTGTAATGCTTTAGGGATTCGAGCAATGCAAATGGTGCAGTGCTCAAGACCAGAATACGTCTTGCTTATCCTTCAGTCGAGAGCCCCAAGCAACTTCCACATATGTACAAGAGATCATTACCACTTTGGCTTGCACGTCCAAACCATCCGAAGTGAGCATAAATGACTTTTGTAGTTCTTGATATCAGGCACTAGGCACAAACACATAATGTCTAACTCGAAGGAGTCGCGACTTTTTATGGCTTTCAAACTTTGTCTCCAAGAGGTGGAATTTTTTTGTTATTTCAATGATCGGAAACTTGAAGACTTCAATTCCCAAATTGTTCTCATGATGGGTTCCCTCCTTAATAGTAATAGGAATCTCAACAGTACTCAGACATTCTGATTCATAAGACCTTCTCATGGGTGAGATTAACTTTGTCATTTGGCCTCTAAGGAACTTGTCTCAATTCTTCTTGTCAAAAAGGCTTGAATAACCTCCATACACTGATTCACGTCAATCCCCATTACTGCCCTCATCTCATTCAAGTCCTCACGGAGTTGTTCCATCATTAACTTTCGAGCAAGTAGCGATGAGAAGTCAATTTGTTGTTGAAGTCAGAATTTGAATGGAAAGGGCCCTCATAAACTTCTGAGAGAACTATGAAATGCATGATAATATGCATGCATGTTTCATTTCTAAGGGATCCTAAAGTCTTTTCATCAACTTTTGTTTCTTTTTTATTCTCTTTTTTTTTGCCTATAGTATCTTTTCTTTTTTCCTTTTCCATCTTTTCTGTTTTTCTACTTTTTTTCTTTTCCTCTTTCTTTTCCTTTTTTTTTGAATCAGACTTTAGGATCCCCGACAAATGAAGTGGATGAAGTAATGATGTTATGCAATGCCAAGTGGTGAGACTAAACGTCTCGCAATCTGGATATCTGAATTATACTGATCTTTTTGAATAATGCAGGTTCAAAATTCCGGCTTCAGATTGCAATATAGAAATCCGGGTATGATGAAGGCTAGTATCCTGTCCCACCCCAATCTCACGGGTATGTATTCTAGACAAGTGGTCCCTAATGGTCACCAGGGTCTATAGTTCCCATGGGGTACAAAGTGTTTGAGGCAACAAGCGTGCCAGACACAGTGTTCCATGAAAGAACCTCGCCCAGTTGTGGTACCCCATGTCAAGCTCGATCATAGCAAGCGCTACGGGAGTCAACATGGGCATCCACGCTAATCCTATGTGTCACTGGCCTGGGTAGTGGGCCTTTTACCTCACAAAAAACCCCCCACCTGCAAAACAAAGCAGAAAAATATGTGGCCCCCACGGGGACCCATAATATAGTCAAGATGCATGCGGAAAGTAAACATGATATGCAAGCAGAAAAATAAACATGATATGCAAACATATATACAAGATGTAAACATAAAAACAAACAAAGAAACACCCAATAAAAGAAACAAACAAAGGCTAGGATCGACTCGCTAAGAATGGTCCAGCACAGGTCTATCAACTTCCCCAACAGAGTCGCCAGCTGTCGCTACCGCGAAAAATGGAATCAGAGTCGCCGCTAATATATTTATCCCATCGCGGGAAAGGAATATCAGAAACCTAACTCAAAAAAAGAACAAAGGTCTTTCGACCAGAGAACAGGGTACGGGAGTCGGTTACGCAAGGGGAAGGTGCTAGCACCCCTCACGCCCATCGTACTCGATGGTATCCACCTATGTTTGTTTCTATCTAAAGGGTGTCTAATGTCTAAAACCTAAATGCAAATGCATGCAAAAGAAACACGGGGAAAAGAAGGAATTATTTACAAGTGTGCTCGCTTAGGCCCCGCGACCCAATGCCTACGTATCCCTTTCAGGAATCAGAGCGACCGTAGTTCGGCTCAATAGTTTCCATTTGTTTTGGGTTTTTTAGTTGAACAGAGGCTAAAGTCGCACTCCACGATGCTCGACCTTTGGAGACTTATACGCCTAATTATGGAATGGATTCAACATGTTCTTAAGAATGCCACGAGGGCGAGAGACAGAAGAGAGTTTGGGTGTTTCGAATGGATCCCTTAAGCAAGGGAGATTCGAGTTACCCTTTGGTTTGTGTTTTTTAGAAATTGGGAACTTACGCTCGGATGGTTCCCTTAAGCAAGGAAGATCCAAGCACTCGAATGATTCCCTTAAGAAAGGGAGATTCAAGCTTCCATCCCCTATTTAGTGATTTTCACTTTTTTATTAATGTTTTTAAAGTGTTTTCTTTGTATTTTTTAGAGGGATTTTATTTTGAGTATTTGTTAGCTGTTTTAGTGTTGTAAAAAAAAGAATGAGAAAAAGGGGGTACTAGCCTATTACTAGCCTAATTGTTGTCTATGTACAAGGAGTGATTCTAGCCTAAAGTTATGTTAACATGATAATGAAATAGATTCTAAAAGGAGCTACAAATGATACTAACAAAATAGGCCAAAAATATGGCCAAAGCCACACAACAAAATCATATCCAAAAAACATACCAAAATTAATATGTAAATGATACAAAAGAATAAACGAAACAATTCAAGGATTAGTACAAAAATTAGTCTAAAATACTACTATTTTAATGAGTTTTTTAGGTGTTAATGGAATTCTAATTCAAGCCTAAATTGTACTAAAACCTAAATTTTAATAAGCCTAAACTAGTATTTTTATTGTTTTCTATGTCATTTTTATTACCTAAAAATTAAACAAAAATTGTGATTCTAGATGTTGTTATTATCTAAAAAAAATTAAAACAAAACTATGTCAACACTCCTAAATTCTAACAAGAAAAATAAGTAGCACAGGGAGGTTTCATGTGAAAATATGGGTGTAAGTAGATCCAGGTGCAGGGCCCAGGGAGACAAGCCTAAACAGAGTTTTTTGTATGCTTTGGCCAAAGATGGCATGAAAGATGGGCCTACGGGGGGTGCACGCTAGCAATTATGTACAAGAGGCCCAACATTCTGTTTTGCATAGTTTTTCTGCTTAGCAAAAAATGGTGTACTGGGCATAGGGGAAACGTGGGTTAGAAATTCGTTGGCCCAGGGTAATGTGTTTGATCCAACAGCATTTACTTTTAGATAATTTTTATTCAAATTTTAATTAAAAAAAGATTGAAATTAAAAATAAAATTAAATAACAGAAAGGGATTAGGTCAATTTACATGTGACGATTGGGATTGTCTCCTTCCTCTCTCACGAGCAAACGGCGGCCGGAGGCCTTCCCAAACTTCTCCGATCAACGCAACCGCGACAAGTCTCCTCCTCCTCTCTAATTCAACACTCTCACTCTCTCGCGCTTTCGAATGTCACTCTCGACCTCTCTGCTTCTCGTGAACAGTGGCGATGGAGATTCGATTGCTCCGGTGAATTCCTTCTCCCTCGCGAACAAAGGCAAACGGCACGGCGGAGCAGGCCTTCTCCGACTGAAGCCTTTTCTTCTCCGTCTCATCTCCCGTTCTTGATCCCGATACCGAATTCAGACTCCTTTTTTCTTTCCATTTCGGCGTCTTCTTCTTCCGTTCGTATTTGTATGAATCGCTCCTATTGTTGGAGTGATGATTGCAGGTTGCAAGATCATCGATGATGTGCGTTGCGAGGCGAAGCTGATACGGTGATGACGATATTGATTGTGCCGTGAAGATGCAAGTGAAGTTGAAGATTTGTTGATGAATTTTCAATGGTGAATCTTTGGTGATTATGATCGATTCTGATGCAGAAGTGTGGATGGAGGAGAATCAAGTTGAAGACGATTGCCTGAGTTTGGGATGATTGAAGCAGTGATGAAGATACTGAGAGAAAGATGAAGGTGAGTTTTTTTGTTACGATTTCCTCTCTCCTCCTTTTCTAAGATTCTGTTTGCAATTGAATTCATCTGCTTCTGGTTTTTTGGTAATGATTCTTTCTGTTAGGGAAATTCCTCTGCCGAATCCATGGAGATGAAGAGGATGAAGGTTTTATGTGAGGTGGTGAATATTGGAGAAAAGATTGAAGAATTGATGGTTATGAAGATGTGAAGAAGATGAGTGGGATGAAAATGAGAATGAAGATTGGTTGTGGAGAGAGTTTGAAGAATGATTGGAGATTGTGCAATGGTGGAGAAGACAATGGGAGATTGAAGGGAGAGATTGAATATGATGGATTGTGAGAGAATAAAGGGTGGCTCTGCTGAGAAAAAAATGGTGGAGCCAACTGAGGAATGATGAAGATGTTATATAGGTATGAAGGTTAGAATTCATTTATGGATGTTTTTATCTGAGCCAATGGTTGGGGAAAGCGGTTATGAGCAATGGAGGGCTGAGATTGAGTCTGAGATATGAGGTTAGTTCATCTCTGATTTTTCCTTTTATGTGGTTTGTAATAGGTTAGTTAGATGAAATTGAAGTTAGTTACAAAACTGTTGAGAGGTGTCTGTGAGTTGGTTAGGACAGTTATTTCTGTTATGGCTGTTAGAAAACAGATAGGAAGTTAGTTTGAATTGTTTAGGAATTGTTTGTGGCTATTCTGTTAAGAGGCAGTTAGGTTATGTGGTTTATGACTTTGCTGAATTTTTGTAGGTTTGAAACTGTTTGGAGTTTGGGGTGATTTATGTAGGTTCTGATATGTGGATTGACTTGAATGTATGCAAGTGTGAATGTAATGTGAGTGTGTGAGCACAAAACTGTGATAACTTGAATGTCATGTTGCAATCAGAATTAGAATGGACCTTGTGCTCATGTTTTTTTTATTCTTGAATGGTGTAGGGCTGTTTTGGTGAATGGTTGAATGATGGAGCTTCGAGGTTTGTGGTAAGGAGCTGAAAAGCAAGACGAACGCAACACGGTTGTGGATCATTCTCAAAGTAGCAGCCTGTTGTAAAGTTTATGTTGGGACTCTGTTTAGCTTGATTGAAGAATTGGCAGAGGATTTTTTATTGAAGGTTGGTAGTGATTGAAGATGGTTGAAGGTTGATTTTTTGTGATGAAGATAGGAAGATAAAGATTCGATGAAGGTGGAGAGTTTTCAGGTTTGTTACGATTCCCTTTTTCTCTGTTATCGATCCCTGTTCTGAAATTCTCTTCCCCTTTTTCTGTTATGCCAATTCTTTTCTTCTGCCATTTTGAAGGTGATGATTTTCTGTTAGAATTTTCTTTTCTTTTGGTGTTTCTGTTAGAACTCCGTTATCTGTTTTTTTTGTTAGCTGTTATTGGTGTTAGTTGCAAATCAGTTAGGAATCGGTTAGAACAATTAGGGAATACCGTTGCTGATGCTGGGCTGTATGTTGTTTTGTAGTAATGTTTTTCCCTTCTTGAATTCTGTTATTGGCTTCTGTTCGGGTTCTTGCAAACCAGTCTTTCTGATATGTAGATTTTCGGTTTGGTTTTTTATGGTTTATGCAGGTGAGTCTATGCAGCAAGCTTGGGGGTATTGTTGCAAATCTGATTTGGACAGCATGATGAAGATGAATTTTGGCATGAAGGCTATTTTGTTTTTGTGTGATTTTGTAATGAGTTTTTGTAATAGATATATGGATTTGAATTGTATGGATTTTTAGTATTTTGTAATGGGTATTTTTGATTCGAATTTGAATATGATTTTGTAATGGATATTTTTTTGTATTGAATAGAGACATGGGCTTTTGAATGGAAATGTGAATTTTGACATGAATAAACCTCTTTTGATGGGCTCTAACTTTATTCTGATCAATCCTCATGAATAATTCTTTCAGTAATTCTTGATGTTATGAACTAAAGTGTGTTTAAAACTTAGACGCCATCAACGAATCTTTGGCATTTTGAATTCACAACATCAAATAATCGCTTGAATGAACATCTTTTCAACTCAATGAAATCCAACTTGCATTCTTAAGAGAAACTCCAACTTTAATTCCCAAAACACAAGTAACTTGCACTTCAAGCAACCTAGCAATTTGAAAGACTTATGATGCCTTGATTGTAATGAATCTTCAAGTCGAATATCATGCCTTCACAAAATACTTCCTCAATAAACGACTTTAACCTGATGCCTCGGGGAATCCATTGATGAAGATAAAGCTCGAAGCATACACCTTACTGCTTGTAGAACCAGAAATACCATATCTTATTAGTTGTGTATGCATCAATTTCATTATGAAACCTTACGCTTCCAAATCCTTGATCCCATGCCTCTTTTTTTATGTTTTATTTGATGAATAAAAAGTCATGTTAATGGCCTAATGGAGGTATGCAGACGAATGTAAAGCTTAAGACAGTTAGAAATAAATATGATGGGCAAATTTTGGGGTGCAACAGCGGGCTACGCGCAACATTCCCTTGCTACACGCTTTTATAGTCTCGACCGCGCTACGCACGCGATTTCCGCGGGACGCGCTCCCAGTGATTTTTGAAAAAATTCCCTTTTTGACAACACTTTCCAAAACCCGTTTTTAACCATAAAAAGACATCCAAACAGCCATTAATCATACATTTATTGGTTCCTATTCATGGTTCTATCACGGGTTATCAATACAACAACAAAAACATGATTCTTCATTCAATTACATGGATTTCTACATAAACCCTAACATACAAAGTTATAGAAATTTGAAATTAAGAACATCTAACATGTATTCTACCCGTTGCATATTATATACACCTAAAATAACATAGATTCCCACCCTTATCTTAGGTTGAATCCTCTAGTTCTTCAGCTTCCTTCGCTTTCTCCCTTTCTCTTATTCTCTTGTGTTCTTTCTTTTCTCTTTCACAAAATGAGATACAAACCTAATCCCTTCTCTTACTATCTCTATTTAGTTAATGGGCTTAGTCATTTTCACCTTCTGATTACTTCTATTTCTAATTATTAGGCCCAATAGCTTATTTTATCAATAACTCACCTAATAACTCAAATAGCATAACTAACACATAATCACACAATTAAGTTAATTATCACACCACATGATAATTAAATAAATAAACAACTAATAAACGAACTATCTAAATAATAATCGGTATGTTAAATAAGATGCCTGAGCACGTCAAGCGCATTGTTTTTTATTTTATTATAATAGAGTTCGCCGATTGATGCTTGACCATGCTCGACACCTCCCTGCTGTCTGCTTTGTTCAGGGGTGGCACTTAGAGACATCCTCCTTTCTTCTTCTATTTGGGGAGAAGACCCTCACGTTGGATGTTGTCTCTGTATTTTTATCTTCACCAATCAATGTTATCTTCACCAATCACCAAAACACCATATACATTTACTAAAAATTAAGTATCAAGTATACCTTCATCTTTCGATTCAAAACCTATCCAATCTCATAAAACATAAGCATATAGGATCCCAATTCAAAGAATTAAAAATCACAAAATTTCAGAAAAGGCCGGGCTACGCGCAACATTCCCTTGCTACACGCTTTTACAGTCTCGACCGCGCTACGCCCGCGGTTTCCGCGGGACGCGCTCCCAGTGATTTTTGAAAAAATTCTCTTTTTGACAACACTTTCCAAAACCCGTTTTTAACCATAAAAAGACATCCAAACAGCCATTAATCATACATTTATAGGTACCTATTCATGGTTCTATCATGGGTTATCAATACAACAACAAAAACATGATTCTTCATTCAATTACATGGATTTCTACATAAACCCTAACATACAAAGTTATAGAAATATGAAATTAAGAACATCTAACATGTATTCTACCCGTTGCATATTATATATACCCAAAATAACATAGATTCCCACCCTTATCTTAGGTTGAATCCTCTAGTTCTTCAACCTCCTTCGCTTTCTCCCTTTTTCTTATTCTCTTGTGTTCTTTCTTTTCTCTTTCACAAAATGAGATACAAACCTAATCCCTTCTCTTACTATTTCTATTTAGTTAATGGGCTTAGTCATTTTCACCTTCTGATTACTTCTATTTCTAATTATTAGGCCCAATAGCTTATTTTATCATTAACTCACCTAATAACTCAAATAGCATAACTAACACATAATCACACAATTAAATTAATTATCACACCACATGATAATTAAATAAATAAACAAATAATAAGCGAACTATCTAAATAATAATCGGAATGTTAAATAAGATGCCTGAGCACGTCAAGCGCATTGTTTATTATTTTATTATAATAGAGTTCGCCGATTGATGCTTGACCATGCTCGACACCTCCCTGCTGTCTGCTTTGTTCAGGGGTGGCACTTAGAGACATCCTCCTTTCTTCTTCTATTTGGGGAGAAGACCCTCACGTTGGATGATGTCTCTGTATTTTTATCTTCACCAATCAATGTTATCTTCACCAATCACCAAAACACCATATACATTTACTAAAAATCAAGTATCAAGTATACCTTCATCTTTTGATTCAAAACCTATCCAATCTCATAAAACATAAGCATATAGGATCCCAATTCAAAGAATTAAAAATCACAAAATTTCAAAAAAGGCCGGGCTACGCGAAACATTCCCTTGCTACACACTTTTACAGTCTCGACCACGCTACGCCCGCGGTTTTCGTGCGGCGCGCTCCCAGTGATTTTTGAAAAAATTCCCTTTTTGACAACACTTTCCAAAACCCGTTTTTAACCATAAAAAGACATCCAAACAGCCATTAATCATACATTTATAGGTTCCTATTCATGGTTCTATCATGGGTTATCAATTCAACAACAAAAACATGATTCTTCAGTCAATTACATGGATTTCTACATAAACCCTAACATACAAAGTTATAGAAATTTGAAATTAAGAACATCTAACATGTATTCTACCCGTTGCATATTATATACACCCATAATAACATAGATTCCCACCCTTATCTTAGGTTGAATCCTCTAGTTCTTCAGCTTCCTTCACTTTCTCCCTTTCTCTTATTCTCTTGCGTTCTTTCTTTTCTCTTTCACAAAATGAGATACAAACCTAATCCCTTCTCTTACTATCTCTATTTAGTTAATGGGCTTAGTCATTTTCACCTTCTGATTACTTCTATTTCTAATTATTAGGCCCAATAGCTTATTTTATCATTAACTCACCTAATAACTCAAATAGCATAACTAACACATAATCACACAATTAAATTAATTATCACACCACATGATAATTAAATAAATAAACAACTAATAAGCGAACTATCTAAATAATAATCGGTATGTTAAATAAGATGCCTGAGCACGTCAAGTGCATTGTTTTTTATTTTATTATAATAGAGTTCGCCGATTGATGCTTGACCATGCTCGACACCTCCCTGCTGTCTGCTTTGTTCAGGGGTGGCACTTAGAGACATCCTCCTTTCTTCTTCTATTTGGGGAGAAGACCCTCACTTTGGATGATGTCTCTGTATTTTTATCTTCACCAATCAATGTTATCATCACCATTCACCAAAACACCATATACATATACTAAAAATCAAGTATCAAGTATACATTCATCTTTCGATTCAAAACCTATCCAATCTCATAAAACATAAGCATATAGGATCCCAATTTAAAGAATCAAAAATCACAAAATTTCAAAAAAGGCCGGGCTACGCGAAACATTCCCTTGCTACACACTTTTACAGTCTCGACCGCGCTGCACACGCAGTTTTCGTGCGGCGCGCTCCCATTGATTTTTGAAAAAACTCCCTTTTTGACAACACTTTCCAAAACCCGTTTTTAACCATAAAAAGACATCCAAACAGCCATTAATCATACATAGATAGGTTCCTATTCATGGTTCTGTCATGGGTTATCAATACAACAAAAAAAACATGATTCTTCATTCAAATACATGGATTTCTACATAAACCCTAACATACAAAGTTATAGAAATTTGAAATTAAGAACATCTAACATGTATTCTACCCGTTGCATATTATATACACCCATAATAACATAGATTCCCACCCTTATCTTAGGTTGAATCCTATAGTTCTTCAGCTTCCTTCACTTTCTCCCTTTCTCTTATTCTCTTGTGTTCTTTCTTTTCTCTTTCACAAAATGAGATACAAACCTAATCCCTTCTCTTAGTATCTCTATTTAGTTAATGGGCTTAGTCATTTTATCCTTCTGATTACTTCTATTTCTAATTATTAGGCCCAATAGCTTATTTTATCATTAACTCACCTAATAACTCAAATAGCATAACTAACACATAATCACACAATTAAATTAATTATCACACCAGATGATAATTAAATAAATAAGCAACTAATAAACGAACTATCTAAATAATAATCGGTATGTTAAATAAGATGCCTGAGCACGTCAAGTGCATTGTTTTTTATTTTATTATAATAGAGTTCGCTGATTGATGCTTGACCATGCTCGACACCTCCCTGTTGCCTGCTTTGTTTTAGGGTGGCACTTAGAGACATCCTCCTTTCATCTTCTATTTGGGGAGAAGACCCTCACTTTGGATGATGTCTTTGTATTTTTATCTTCACCAATCAATGTTATCATCACCATTCACCAAAACACCATATACATATACTAAAAATCAAGTATCAAGTATACATTCATCTTTCGATTCAAAACCTATCCAATCTCATAAAACATAAGCATATAGGATCCCAATTTAAAGAATCAAAAATCACAAAATTTCAAAAAAGGCCGGGCTACGCGAAACATTCCCTTGCTACACACTTTTACAGTCTCGACCGCGCTGCACACGCAGTTTTCGTGCGGCGCGCTCCCATTGATTTTTGAAAAAACTCCCTTTTTGACAACACTTTCCAAAACCCGTTTTTAACCATAAAAAGACATCCAAACAGCCATTAATCATACATAGATAGGTTCCTATTCATGGTTCTGTCTTGGGTTATCAATACAACAAAAAAAACATGATTCTTCATTCAAATACATGGATTTCTACATAAACCCTAACATACAAAGTTATAGAAATTTGAAATTAAGAACATCTAACATGTATTCTACCCGTTGCATATTATATACACCCATAATAACATAGATTCCCACCCTTATCTTAGGTTGAATCCTATAGTTCTTCAGCTTCCTTCACTTTCTCCCTTTCTCTTATTCTCTTGTGTTCTTTCTTTTCTCTTTCACAAAATGAGATACAAACCTAATCCCTTCTCTTAGTATCTCTATTTAGTTAATGGGCTTAGTCATTTTATCCTTCTGATTACTTCTATTTCTAATTATTAGGCCCAATAGCTTATTTTATCATTAACTCACCTAATAACTCAAATAGCATAACTAACACATAATCACACAATTAAATTAATTATCACACCAGATGATAATTAAATAAATAAGCAACTAATAAACGAACTATCTAAATAATAATCGGTATGTTAAATAAGATGCCTGAGCACGTCAAGTGCATTGTTTTTTATTTTATTATAATAGAGTTCGCTGATTGATGCTTGACCATGCTCGACACCTCCCTGTTGCCTGCTTTGTTTTGGGGTGGCACTTAGAGACATCCTCCTTTCATCTTCTATTTGGGGAGAAGACCCTCACTTTGGATGATGTCTCTGTATTTTTATCTTCACCAATCAATGTTATCATCACCATTCACCAAAACACCATATACATATACTAAAAATCAAGTATCAAGTATACATTCATCTTTCGATTCAAAACCTATCCAATCTCATAAAACATAAGCATATAGGATCCCAATTTAAAGAATCAAAAATCACAAAATTTCAAAAAAGGCCGGGCTACGCGAAACATTCCCTTGCTACACACTTTTACAGTCTCGACCGCGCTGCACACGCAGTTTTCGTGCGGCGCGCTCCCATTGATTTTTGAAAAAACTCCCTTTTTGACAACACTTTCCAAAACCCGTTTTTAACCATAAAAAGACATCCAAACAGCCATTAATCATACATAGATAGGTTCCTATTCATGGTTCTGTCATGGGTTATCAATACAACAAAAAAAACATGATTCTTCATTCAAATACATGGATTTCTACATAAACCCTAACATACAAAGTTATAGAAATTTGAAATTAAGAACATCTAACATGTATTCTACCCGTTGCATATTATATACACCCATAATAACATAGATTCCCACCCTTATCTTAGGTTGAATCCTATAGTTCTTCAGCTTCCTTCACTTTCTCCCTTTCTCTTATTCTCTTGTGTTCTTTCTTTTCTCTTTCACAAAATGAGATACAAACCTAATCCCTTCTCTTAGTATCTCTATTTAGTTAATGGGCTTAGTCATTTTATCCTTCTGATTACTTCTATTTCTAATTATTAGGCCCAATAGCTTATTTTATCATTAACTCACCTAATAACTCAAATAGCATAACTAACACATAATCACACAATTAAATTAATTATCACACCAGATGATAATTAAATAAATAAGCAACTAATAAACGAACTATCTAAATAATAATCGGTATGTTAAATAAGATGCCTGAGCACGTCAAGTGCATTGTTTTTTATTTTATTATAATAGAGTTCGCTGATTGATGCTTGACCATGCTCGACACCTCCCTGTTGCCTGCTTTGTTTTGGGGTGGCACTTAGAGACATCCTCCTTTCATCTTCTATTTGGGGAGAAGACCCTCACTTTGGATGATGTCTCTGTATTTTTATCTTCACCAATCAATGTTATCATCACCATTCACCAAAACACCATATACATATACTAAAAATCAAGTATCAAGTATACATTCATCTTTCGATTCAAAACCTATCCAATCTCATAAAACATAAGCATATAGGATCCCAATTTAAAGAATCAAAAATCACAAAATTTCAAAAAAGGCCGGGCTACGCGAAACATTCCCTTGCTACACACTTTTACAGTCTCGACCGCGCTGCACACGCAGTTTTCGTGCGGCGCGCTCCCATTGATTTTTGAAAAAACTCCCTTTTTGACAACACTTTCCAAAACCCGTTTTTAACCATAAAAAGACATCCAAACAGCCATTAATCATACATAGATAGGTTCCTATTCATGGTTCTGTCATGGGTTATCAATACAACAAAAAAAACATGATTCTTCATTCAAATACATGGATTTCTACATAAACCCTAACATACAAAGTTATAGAAATTTGAAATTAAGAACATCTAACATGTATTCTACCCGTTGCATATTATATACACCCATAATAACATAGATTCCCACCCTTATCTTAGGTTGAATCCTATAGTTCTTCAGCTTCCTTCACTTTCTCCCTTTCTCTTATTCTCTTGTGTTCTTTCTTTTCTCTTTCACAAAATGAGATACAAACCTAATCCCTTCTCTTAGTATCTCTATTTAGTTAATGGGCTTAGTCATTTTATCCTTCTGATTACTTCTATTTCTAATTATTAGGCCCAATAGCTTATTTTATCATTAACTCACCTAATAACTCAAATAGCATAACTAACACATAATCACACAATTAAATTAATTATCACACCAGATGATAATTAAATAAATAAGCAACTAATAAACGAACTATCTAAATAATAATCGGTATGTTAAATAAGATGCCTGAGCACGTCAAGTGCATTGTTTTTTATTTTATTATAATAGAGTTCGCTGATTGATGCTTGACCATGCTCGACACCTCCCTGTTGCCTGCTTTGTTTTGGGGTGGCACTTAGAGACATCCTCCTTTCATCTTCTATTTGGGGAGAAGACCCTCACTTTGGATGATGTCTCTGTATTTTTATCTTCACCAATCAATGTTATCATCACCATTCACCAAAACACCATATACATATACTAAAAATCAAGTATCAAGTATACATTCATCTTTCGATTCAAAACCTATCCAATCTCATAAAACATAAGCATATAGGATCCCAATTTAAAGAATCAAAAATCACAAAATTTCAAAAAAGGCCGGGCTACGCGAAACATTCCCTTGCTACACACTTTTACAGTCTCGACCGCGCTGCACACGCAGTTTTCGTGCGGCGCGCTCCCATTGATTTTTGAAAAAACTCCCTTTTTGACAACACTTTCCAAAACCCGTTTTTAACCATAAAAAGACATCCAAACAGCCATTAATCATACATAGATAGGTTCCTATTCATGGTTCTGTCATGGGTTATCAATACAACAAAAAAAACATGATTCTTCATTCAAATACATGGATTTCTACATAAACCCTAACATACAAAGTTATAGAAATTTGAAATTAAGAACATCTAACATGTATTCTACCCGTTGCATATTATATACACCCATAATAACATAGATTCCCACCCTTATCTTAGGTTGAATCCTATAGTTCTTCAGCTTCCTTCACTTTCTCCCTTTCTCTTATTCTCTTGTGTTCTTTCTTTTCTCTTTCACAAAATGAGATACAAACCTAATCCCTTCTCTTAGTATCTCTATTTAGTTAATGGGCTTAGTCATTTTATCCTTCTGATTACTTCTATTTCTAATTATTAGGCCCAATAGCTTATTTTATCATTAACTCACCTAATAACTCAAATAGCATAACTAACACATAATCACACAATTAAATTAATTATCACACCAGATGATAATTAAATAAATAAGCAACTAATAAACGAACTATCTAAATAATAATCGGTATGTTAAATAAGATGCCTGAGCACGTCAAGTGCATTGTTTTTTATTTTATTATAATAGAGTTCGCTGATTGATGCTTGACCATGCTCGACACCTCCCTGTTGCCTGCTTTGTTTTGGGGTGGCACTTAGAGACATCCTCCTTTCATCTTCTATTTGGGGAGAAGACCCTCACTTTGGATGATGTCTCTGTATTTTTATCTTCACCAATCAATGTTATCATCACCATTCACCAAAACACCATATACATATACTAAAAATCAAGTATCAAGTATACATTCATCTTTCGATTCAAAACCTATCCAATCTCATAAAACATAAGCATATAGGATCCCAATTTAAAGAATCAAAAATCACAAAATTTCAAAAAAGGCCGGGCTACGCGAAACATTCCCTTGCTACACACTTTTACAGTCTCGACCGCGCTGCACACGCAGTTTTCGTGCGGCGCGCTCCCATTGATTTTTGAAAAAACTCCCTTTTTGACAACACTTTCCAAAACCCGTTTTTAACCATAAAAAGACATCCAAACAGCCATTAATCATACATAGATAGGTTCCTATTCATGGTTCTGTCATGGGTTATCAATACAACAAAAAAAACATGATTCTTCATTCAAATACATGGATTTCTACATAAACCCTAACATACAAAGTTATAGAAATTTGAAATTAAGAACATCTAACATGTATTCTACCCGTTGCATATTATATACACCCATAATAACATAGATTCCCACCCTTATCTTAGGTTGAATCCTATAGTTCTTCAGCTTCCTTCACTTTCTCCCTTTCTCTTATTCTCTTGTGTTCTTTCTTTTCTCTTTCACAAAATGAGATACAAACCTAATCCCTTCTCTTAGTATCTCTATTTAGTTAATGGGCTTAGTCATTTTATCCTTCTGATTACTTCTATTTCTAATTATTAGGCCCAATAGCTTATTTTATCATTAACTCACCTAATAACTCAAATAGCATAACTAACACATAATCACACAATTAAATTAATTATCACACCAGATGATAATTAAATAAATAAGCAACTAATAAACGAACTATCTAAATAATAATCGGTATGTTAAATAAGATGCCTGAGCACGTCAAGTGCATTGTTTTTTATTTTATTATAATAGAGTTCGCTGATTGATGCTTGACCATGCTCGACACCTCCCTGTTGCCTGCTTTGTTTTGGGGTGGCACTTAGAGACATCCTCCTTTCATCTTCTATTTGGGGAGAAGACCCTCACTTTGGATGATGTCTCTGTATTTTTATCTTCACCAATCAATGTTATCATCACCATTCACCAAAACACCATATACATATACTAAAAATCAAGTATCAAGTATACATTCATCTTTCGATTCAAAACCTATCCAATCTCATAAAACATAAGCATATAGGATCCCAATTTAAAGAATCAAAAATCACAAAATTTCAAAAAAGGCCGGGCTACGCGAAACATTCCCTTGCTACACACTTTTACAGTCTCGACCGCGCTGCACACGCAGTTTTCGTGCGGCGCGCTCCCATTGATTTTTGAAAAAACTCCCTTTTTGACAACACTTTCCAAAACCCGTTTTTAACCATAAAAAGACATCCAAACAGCCATTAATCATACATAGATAGGTTCCTATTCATGGTTCTGTCATGGGTTATCAATACAACAAAAAAAACATGATTCTTCATTCAAATACATGGATTTCTACATAAACCCTAACATACAAAGTTATAGAAATTTGAAATTAAGAACATCTAACATGTATTCTACCCGTTGCATATTATATACACCCATAATAACATAGATTCCCACCCTTATCTTAGGTTGAATCCTATAGTTCTTCAGCTTCCTTCACTTTCTCCCTTTCTCTTATTCTCTTGTGTTCTTTCTTTTCTCTTTCACAAAATGAGATACAAACCTAATCCCTTCTCTTAGTATCTCTATTTAGTTAATGGGCTTAGTCATTTTATCCTTCTGATTACTTCTATTTCTAATTATTAGGCCCAATAGCTTATTTTATCATTAACTCACCTAATAACTCAAATAGCATAACTAACACATAATCACACAATTAAATTAATTATCACACCAGATGATAATTAAATAAATAAGCAACTAATAAACGAACTATCTAAATAATAATCGGTATGTTAAATAAGATGCCTGAGCACGTCAAGTGCATTGTTTTTTATTTTATTATAATAGAGTTCGCTGATTGATGCTTGACCATGCTCGACACCTCCCTGTTGCCTGCTTTGTTTTGGGGTGGCACTTAGAGACATCCTCCTTTCATCTTCTATTTGGGGAGAAGACCCTCACTTTGGATGATGTCTCTGTATTTTTATCTTCACCAATCAATGTTATCATCACCATTCACCAAAACACCATATACATATACTAAAAATCAAGTATCAAGTATACATTCATCTTTCGATTCAAAACCTATCCAATCTCATAAAACATAAGCATATAGGATCCCAATTTAAAGAATCAAAAATCACAAAATTTCAAAAAAGGCCGGGCTACGCGAAACATTCCCTTGCTACACACTTTTACAGTCTCGACCGCGCTGCACACGCAGTTTTCGTGCGGCGCGCTCCCATTGATTTTTGAAAAAACTCCCTTTTTGACAACACTTTCCAAAACCCGTTTTTAACCATAAAAAGACATCCAAACAGCCATTAATCATACATAGATAGGTTCCTATTCATGGTTCTGTCATGGGTTATCAATACAACAAAAAAAACATGATTCTTCATTCAAATACATGGATTTCTACATAAACCCTAACATACAAAGTTATAGAAATTTGAAATTAAGAACATCTAACATGTATTCTACCCGTTGCATATTATATACACCCATAATAACATAGATTCCCACCCTTATCTTAGGTTGAATCCTATAGTTCTTCAGCTTCCTTCACTTTCTCCCTTTCTCTTATTCTCTTGTGTTCTTTCTTTTCTCTTTCACAAAATGAGATACAAACCTAATCCCTTCTCTTAGTATCTCTATTTAGTTAATGGGCTTAGTCATTTTATCCTTCTGATTACTTCTATTTCTAATTATTAGGCCCAATAGCTTATTTTATCATTAACTCACCTAATAACTCAAATAGCATAACTAACACATAATCACACAATTAAATTAATTATCACACCAGATGATAATTAAATAAATAAGCAACTAATAAACGAACTATCTAAATAATAATCGGTATGTTAAATAAGATG